>NC_090655.1:136209583-136349583 GCF_040937935.1 Hyperolius riggenbachi | reverse complement strand
TATATAATCTAAAGGTGGCCATACACTGGCCCGATTCGCGGCCGTTTCGACAGCAGATTCGATCGAATCTGCTGCCAATCGTTCGCGCTAAACGCACACGCCGATCCGATTTCCTCCCGAAATCGTATCAGTCCGTCGATCGCGCCGTGCGGGAAATTACCCTCGATCGCCCGCGGGTAGGGAGTGCGTCGCTATTCCACGTGAAAGACCAATACAAAGTGGTGTACACGTGAGAAGTGGAGAAAAAAATCATACATGATTCCAAACATTTAAAAAAAAACAAAAAACTGCAAAGTGGGGTGTGCGTAATTATTCAGCCCCCTCCCGCTGGCTCCCGGGCGTCTTCTCCGCATCTTCTCCGCGCTGCACCCGCTCCATCCCGGCGCTTCCTGTCACTGCAGTGACCAGGAAGTTCAAATAGAGGGCGCTCTATTTGAACTTCCTGGTCACGGAGTGACACAGGAAGCGCCAGGATGGAGAGGGTGCAGCGTGGAGAAGAAGCGGAGAAGATGCCCGGGAGCCAGCGACAGGTAATGTATGCGCGGGGGGGGGGGGGGGGACAGGCGGGAGCGGCGGCTCCACAGATTGTGATCGGTTTCAGGCTGAAATCGATTCACAATCTGTTTGCAGTAAAGGCAGCCATACGATCCCTCTCTGATCAGATCCGATCAGATAGGGATCTGTCAGCTGGTCGATCTAATGGCAAATCGACCAGTGTATGGCTACCTTAATCGTCTTTCCTCTGATGGCTTTGTTGGACTCAGGCAGGAATGTGCTACTCTGTTTGTGATAGGATAGAAGCTATACACACCCTCTCCACGCCCCTGCAGGCTCTGTATGAGTCACAGACTGTGCTCCTCTCAGCCGATCACATGCCATGTCTTTTGTTTGTAAATATTGCCTAAAACTGGCAATTACAAGCCAGGATTGCAGCAGGGAGTGGCAGAAATAGCACAGAGGGGCCCAGGAGAACATAATGAATAGAAAGGTATGCTTGTTATTGTAAGAGTTTAGAGTACAGATTCTCTTTAAGTAGCCAGATGTAGCCTCCAGTTGCTAGCATAATAATAATTGCCTAGATAGAAGTGCTTCATAATTGTGTTTTAAATGCTTTTTATACATACCTTTACACTGTGAATTAGCTAACAAATCTTATTCAGATGTTTTTATTTATGATATATTACTTTGTATTTCAAAACATGCTATGAGGTATTAACTGATAAAATACCCAATAAGCTGAAAACCCCTGGGATAGGTGCTATAGTGGTGTATTTCAAGAAGCACTCAGTCAAGATGATACATTACTGGCTTTCCAAACAGGCTTTTTCCGCCAAGCCCGAGCGACGGCCGCGTGCCACTGCACAGCCGTGAGCTGTCCTGCACCGGTGCAGTGTGACCGCACCGTTCACATACTAGAAGGATCGGATCCCACGGTGGACCGGCAACGTGCAGGGAGACTGGGGAAGCCTCTGGAGAATTTAATGTCACATGTTTACGTGCACACCACAGCAGCAGGAACAGCTATACAGAAGTTTTTTTCAATTGGATAAGTTTAGTTCCAAAGTTGACGCTTAGAATTTACTCTAATCATCGTGATCGGTTTGAGAAATTGCGATGTTCAGTTCTGATTTTAGTTAAAAGAATTCTCAGTAGTGTTCCTGTAACTATAACATTTCCTAAAAGGGACAGTGCCAATCATGAAAATCGGACTTGCTTTTAGCTTTAAACATTTCCTTTTCTTTAAGCGCGTTTGTTATTATTATGATCATTCTTTAACTCATTGTGACCACTTTTTCATAATTGCCTGTTTGATAATGTATAATATTTAGGACAAAATGACTTTGTGTATCCATTAATTTACATTAGCAATTTAGATATCGAGCTAAATGGACAAGCGGTTATTTTAACGGCCCCCTTTGGAGTTGAGAAAATTGTGCAAGCGTGACCTTTTCCTGGAATATTCTTTGTTTTTACCTATTTTACGATACTTATGCTGCAGCTAATATTGGTGTTTTATGCTGTCAGTTGTATTATAGATAAATTTGCATTAAATTTAAAGATAGCCGTATATGGTTAGATTGCCATACAGAGAGGGATCAAATACCCCCCTCCCCCATACACAGCACACAGATTTTCCATGAAATCTATTGAACTGCAGCATTGCACTGTTTGATACAGTGCAACACTTTGGGCAATCGGTCTACCGCAACTCCCCTGCCGTGTCCAATCATAATTTTGATAGAATTTTGCTGTGAATTGATCAAAATTATGATTGATGCAGCTTGATGCATCACAAATAACAGATAAAAATTGATGTGCGTATGGCTAGCTTTAGCCAAACAAACCATAGCCAGATGGAGCAAGTGTTCTGTTACAAACGCTGTAAAAACAGTGCAGGAGATTTGGTCGCAGCCAGCTCCACCATAGGCCGAAGTGTTGGACTGGGAGGTGGGAAAGCTGAGGAAATCCACTTGCTGGCCAAAAAGCAGTAATCAGGTGTTGCTGCTCGCAGTAAATATTTGCTGCAGGTTTTCATTGAGAGTGATAACACAGGGTTTCTGCTGCTTGGCCAGCAGGTGGATTTCCTCAGTTTTTACAGTCTGACACTGATGGGCCATAATAGGAATTATGGCTATAGCAGCGCTCAGTGAGTAATAGCTGGCAGCCGAATTACATCTTTCCCCCTCTATCCATGTGCTGCCCGGGGGTGATAGTAATTAACGCCGCCAGGTCTTGTGCAGGAACAGGGTAAGCCATGTATTGGCTTTATCCTGTGCCCAAATATACCAATGGCTGAATAATAGGTACGCATCTGTTGGGCTGTGGACACACTGTGAGCGCTTTCGGAGAGCTTCTGACCCTCAGCGCCTTCTGAGCATTTTTAAGAAACGCTCCCATTGACTTACATTAAAATTGTGGTAAAATTGCAGCAGTGGCGATTTTTCAAAAATTTTTGATTGCATCGATATTACCACAATTTTACCGCAATTTTAATGTAAGTCAATTGGAGCATTTTTAGAAAGCATTTAGGGTCAGAAAAGCTCTCAGAAAACGCTCACAGTGTGTCTACAACCTAGCTTCCTTATCACATACCCATCTAACAACGTGTGTCACCTTGTCCCACTTGATGTCTAGATTCTGGCAGAAATCTGATTGCGAATCATTTGATCTTCACTTGATCATCTGTGCATCCAAAAATGTACCACCACAGCCAGGCATTGATCAATACACTACAGTATCTGAAATCGGTCAGACATTAATCAATGCTGCAGGCAATTGATTGCAAGCACATAAAAAAGGTAATTGAGTCTGCTGGAATAATTGGGTCATGTAACCACATCACTCAAGGCAAATAAATGGAAGTTGGAAAGTATGAAACCTATCAGAATATTGCAAAGGTTCCTGAAATGTTAGGGCTGATTCACATGGGCTTCTGCACGGCTTTTCAGTCTGTCACCTAATCAAACAGATCACATACAGTACTTGTCACACAAAACAATCACCCCAGACAGGTGATAAAAAACCTAGTGCATGTACAGATTAATCCTTGTACGTATGCTAGTTTAGTACATTAGTACTTTGGTCAGCTGCTGGCATTTAATAGCATTGTTTAATGATGTTTATGCAGAGCTTCTGTTTGGTTTCAAGGTGCGTTTCTAGTTTCTTGGGGGGGGGGGGGGGGGGCTCAGCGCACCTCTGATTGGTGGCCATTCGGAGGCGGCCTGGTGATGCGCTGATCCGCCTTTGCGAAGTACATTAGTACAGTGGTCCCTGACCGCATTGGGAGCTAAGTCAGCGTTACCGTAGTTGGTCGATTAGACTGAGCGCTGGCCAAGAGCATTGTTCTCACTGTTCCCGCCAAGCAATATCCCTCATGCAATGGTCCTTCTGTCCTCCTCCCCCTTGCATAGCAACAGAACGCAGCGACAGCCTTGTCACTTGATTGTCCCAATCCCAGCCAAGCGGCTTTAAAGGGAACCTGAACCGAGTAAAATTATTTAAAATAAACACATGATGTACCTGCAAATGCTTACCTCGCCATCAGTTCCTCTTAGAAGCTCAACAGTTTCTTCAAACAGCGATTCCTTACTTTGTCAGAACTGAAATATATCAGTTGCTGTCAGTTATATATTGGTTGCTGTCAGTTATAGCTGAGAGGACAACTGTTGTGCAAGGTAATGTCCGTGTTTCCCTATGCCTCAAGTGGGCGATTTTACAGGTTAACAGTGTGCTGACCAGGGAGCTGTTATGGGGTAATGGCCATTTTCAAAATGGAGGATGGATAATTCCATTGATCAGAGTGGACAAACAGGATGCAGGAGAGGAGAGAGAGTTTGATGAGTAGACTAGACGGGAGGCAAGTATGACATGTGTATGTTTATGGTGACATTTAATTTTCAGTTTAGGTCTGCTTTAAGATCTCCGGACTGCTTTAGTAAATCAGCCCTTCCATATGTGCTAGAAGCATACTGTTATATAGGTTTCAGGCCTCGTTCACATCATTTAGCGCAGATGGCTGTGCGATTGGAACGCAACGCGTCCGATCGCACGCCATCTGCGCTCCTATGCGCTGCGCTGCAGATCCCATTCATTACAATGAATGGGATCTGCGCTGCGATTCCCAAAAATGCGTGCAGCACGTGATAGCGCAATCGTGCTGCCACGCAGCGCATATGATGGGAACGGTAGAAGGGCTGTCTATGCCCTTCTACCGTTCTTGCGTGTCGCACACTATACGCGCTGTCAAAATGCGGACGGCAGCGCGTATAGTCTGAACGAGGCCTAATTATGTGTACACTCTCTAGACCTTTTTACACTTATAAAAATGACACTGCCACTAAAATATAAATGATCTGTGCATCACCTTATAGCAGTTTTTAATAAATAACCATAATTGTTGTGTGTGTTTTTTATGTGCGAGCAGAAAAGTTGATCTGGTGTCAGTAATATGAGTATGCTCAAGTGCACCCATTAATATGTGGCCTGGCACACCTGGGGGAAGATGAGCGCTGATAATAAAGGCAACAAAATTGATTTTTTTTTTTTTGAGTCGCTTTACTGTGTTTTCTGTCTTCCATTACAGAAGCCCTTTTATAATTCTCGGCGCAGTGCCTATTCATTTATCAACAGTATCAATGAACTGTATGAATTCTATTCACAGATCTGTCTTAATCTGTCAAAATAGCTATTTATAGTCAGACAAACGTCTGCTGAAAGGTAGCAGAAACTGTCTTTGTAGAGTTTAGCGGCTATAGCGTAAGAGGTGCATATATTGAAGAAGAAAAAGCACAGTATAATATTGACTTTTGAGTACTTTTTAAAATATATTTAACCTGTTTTATCTGATAAGCAGTAAATGAGTTGTGTGCTTTTATGTATACTTATTGGCTAGTTGCTTTATTGTACTATTAAAGCCATAGTCCACCTTCCCAGATTTTTCATGGCTAGTAAGGATAAACAGGGGAGTGGGCCATTACCAGGGGCGTAGCAATAGGGGTTGCAGAGGTAGCCACCGCATCGGGGCCCTTGGGCCAGAGGGGCCCCGAAGGGCCCTCCCTCAACTACCGTATTAGCTCTCTATTGTTCCTGTGCTCATAATAATCACTTCTATAGATACTTGGAATAGTGGTAATTATTAACAAACTGTTCCCCATCCCCTTCTTGCACCTCTGACACTGTAGTTGCCATTGGCAGGTTTTGGTGCACCATATCAATTGTTATGTATAGAGTGCTTGGGGGGCCCATAGTAAAACTTGCATCGGGGCCCACAGCTCTTTAGCTACGCCACTGGCCATTACTCGCATATCTGATGCAGCCAGTCCAGAGAAATTCCTTTTAAGGCACAGGAGCCATTGCAGAAAGTGGGCAGCTTCCAGGAGAATGAGCATTCTCCAGCGAATTACTAGCTCCTCTTGGCACAAAACAGATAACCTGATCCCACACACCTTCTCCCTTTACTGCTGAGAGTTTACCTCTTTGAGGCCGGCACTGCAGCTTAATTTCTGCAGCATCATCTTCTTCCTGCCCATTGCTTACCTACTTAATCTGTAATAAAGCCCTTTCCTCATCCTCCCCAGTACATCTATAAGGGCAGAGTCAGCCAGAGGCAGACTTGTAGTCTGAAAGGCTTCATTAAGAACAATTCAGTTTTACTGCCCTTTTATTTTGCTAGAGTGTCAGCAAATGCCAGGTATTAGTTGATGTAAACTAGCCTTTAGCTGACCTGTGCCTTATGTCTCGCTAAAAACAGAATAATGTTTAGGCTAAACTTTGGTGGTCGTCTGTGCATTGCTTTAGTGCCTCTGTTAAATCCCTGGTTTAGATATTAGAAACACATCTTTTAAAGTCCAATTAGGCCAAACATTTAAGAAGGCAATTAAATCCAAATTGGGAACAAAGGCAATCTTTAATAGCAATCAGATTGGTAATGGAATATAAACTGTGGTGGTCAAAATACATCTGCCATGGGCTAAATATGACTTCCAAACTGTATTGCCACCTTACTCCTATATTACCATTTAGTTGATCAATTGGGAAGTTGCTCAAAGCGGTCAGTATTCCAATTGGTCAGCCGGCCTGGGAATCTGACCTTGTGTACCATCCACAAATTTCAAGGTGAACGTTACTATTCCTTAGAGAGTTTTCCTCTTAACTTCCTGCTCTATTGGTAGGACAGAAAGTAGGGGTAAATAGCCCAACGGGAGACCCAGACAGTAGAATCCTAAAACATTGGAAAATCCAAGGAGCTGAGTTTGCAAGGTTTAAAAAAAATGTACAACTGTGAGGTTTTTTTTTGTAATTATTGTCAATGATGTTGGCATGTAAAGAATTATTTCTGGCTCCTACATTGGCAAGACTGGCTTCTGGATTCCATATCAATCTGTCTAAAGATGTATAAATAGTAGACTTAAATTGAACCATAGTAGTCGTAGGCAAAAGTTTATGTACATTACATATTGCCTGTCCCTGTGTATATAATAGTATATATTGCCGGTCCTTGGTAATGGCCTCTTTAGCTCTCAGCATTGCTGCATAGGCTTCTAATGTAACGTCCCAGTCCATCCTTCACCTCTTCTATCTCTCAGACAATACATGCCACACAGTGTAGATCCCATCAATCCTATCTCTACGGTGATCATTTACAATCTATCACCTGAAGCGATCACAAAAATCTGTTTCATAGCAAAAGAGATCAATAAGTCTGTATTATGACAAAACACAGGTTCAGATTCTCTTTTCCAAAACAAAATAAAATGTAAATGGTGCTTCACTCAGGGCCGGTTTAAGCAACAATGGGGCCCCAGGGCAAAATAAACCTGGGGGGCCCTCTCAACATATACCCTGGAACAAAAATCTGCATTAGGGGACCTTTTTTGCAGCTGGTATAGTCAGGGTGTGAAGTCCCAATCGGTCGGAGCTCCACATTCTGGCTATCCCAGCCTGCATGGGGGACAAGGGGTTAAAAAGTTTCAGGAGTGGGGACCCCTCATAATTTTTTTTTTTTTTTTTAATTCCCACACTCTAAACATAAAAAAAAATTGGGAGAATAGGAAAAAATGCCAGGGATCTTCATACAGCCATATTGCGGCTGTATAGCGATCCCTGGCCAAAGCGCTGCGGCTGCGTATAGACCCCCTGGAAACCCCGTCAGGAAATGTATTGCGCTTTCGTTTGATGCATGTAAAATTACACTACTGTTAGGTTTGCTACTAAAAGTGACATTTACCGTATTTAAAAGTATACTTTTTTCCTTCGAAACTTTAAAATCGATTTTCTCAAAAACTATAAGGTCTTTTTGAAAAATTGTTTTTTCCTCTTATTCCTAATGATCTCCTTAACATATCCTGCAAATTTAGGGTTTCTAGCATTTAAGGTGGAATTGCTATTAACCATTAAAGTCGGCAGGTTTTTAAATGTGTATTTTTTTCCTTTGAAACTTTAAAATCGATTTTCTCAAAAACTATAAGGCCGATTTGAATTTTTTTTTCCTCTTGTAGCCACTGGGGGCCCCTACAAGCTGTGGGGCCCTGGGGCAGCTGCCTCCTTTGCCTTAATGGTAGCGCCGGCCCTGGCTTCACTGTAAACCGTACAGAATTAGGTGGATGTCCTCTGAGCATCCATTGTAGCCGGGGAAATAGTTCCAAACAGACAGTAGTTTTTAAATGTAAATGATTCCTATATTTTGCGTAATTTACAGGAAATGTGCAGGCCTCCCTGTCTATTGTGGTTTGATTGTGAAGGGATGTGCTGTCATATACAGAACTAACACTGGGATATCAGCCAGGTTACCCTCACTACAAGCTCAGCGCTGTCACTTCACTACGTCTCCTCATGATTTAATAGTGCTTTAATAGCTTTCCCATTAACTACTGGATCATTTTTTCTCATAAATAAATACTTTTTAAAGTGTTTTCCGTATTTGCTGGCTCTGCAAAGAACTAGATGAGATTAAGTGGTTGATTCTCCTTTTAAAGGGAGACTCCTCTTAGTTCATCAGGTTACACCAGCCTTTCAATACCTAAATGGAGTTTTCCCTTTTGTTATGTGGACTCTGGAAGCAATATTACTTACATAAATATCCATGATCATTTCATTGGGCTTGAGTGAAGGTAATGAACAGGCTTTAGATATCTGTCTCCTGGAACAGCAGCAATATTGTTCAGCACCTCCCACTTATTGCCCCTCCCCTTTCCATAGAACAGACTAGTTGTTCAGTTGGAGCCGAGTAGTTGGTGTCTATAGTTATTGTTCCTAAAACTGTCATCCGGAACATTCACCAACAAATGTTGCAGGAGACCATTATTGGGCATCTATATGAGCCTTGACAGAAGCTTGATTTTATAGGCCTACTAACAAGTTTTAGGGCTTGTTTCCACTGTTGCGACGCGATTTCGGCCGCATTCCGACGCTTGTAAAAACGCATGCGGATGCGTTTCCACATGCGTTTTTACCCGCGATTTCGCCTGCGATTTCGCATGGCAGGGTGCCATGCGAAATTAACCATGACACTGCCAGGGCTAAATAAAATTGAAAAAGGTGCGAAATCGCACGCGGAATCGCGGGTAAAAACGCATGTAGCAAACGCATGCGTTTTTACTATTAAATACATTAGCGGCGATTCGCACGGATTCCCGACGCAGGCGAAATCGTTGGCTCTTTTGTGCGTTTTTTTCACGCTGAAAAAAACGCACCTCAACAACGCTACAGTGGAAACAGGCCCATCCACTTGTATTACATGTGCGGATCTGCATGCGTTGGACGCATGCAGATTCGCGATAGTGGAAACGAGCCCTCAAGCCTCGTTCACATTCCCCATTACTGCCGCAGTGCCACCTGCAGGGACAGAGACTTAATTCCTTGAGGGGCATTTTGGGGCTGATTGGGAGTTTCTTCTTCTGCACAGAGCAGTCAACTGACTGGCTGGTGACCACTCCAAACTCCTACCTGGCTTTAGGGGGAGGAGTTTGGGCAGGTTATAAACTGCTGTTTATGGAATCTAAAGTGAAGTCGCAGTGAAAATAATTTAATTTTAAAAAAAAAATGCTTCATTTTTACAATAATTACATATAAATAATTTAGTCAGTGTTTGCCCAATGTAAAATCTTTCCTCTCACTGATTTACATTCTGACATTTATCACATGGTGACATTTTTACTGCTGGCAGGTGATGTCAGTGGAAGGAGATGTTGCTTGCTTTTTGGGCAGTTGGAAACAGCAGTTTTTTCCCACAATGCAACAAGGCTCCGACAGTGTGATGTCAGAACCATGGTCCTGACTTCATACTGTGGGGAGGGGTTTCACCACCAGATTAGCCATACAGAGAAAAGATTTCTAATGGGAAAGGGGTTTATCAACTACTGATTGGGATGAAGTTAAATTCTTGGTTACGATTTCTCTTTAAGTTTCATACATGCCTATATAGCGAGACGGCTCTGGATACCATAGAGCCTTCCTGGTCCTTGCTCTGTCCCGTCGTTCCTGGGCCTTCCTCAGTTGAAGTAATTGAACGTGCTAGGTTGAATAGCTTTTCAGGACTCCTTGGGCAGCCTTCAGAACTACTCGCGTCCACAAGTAGTTATGAAGACGAGCGCATCCATAATGCCCACGCACAAGTCTGCTTGTGCTCGTCTTGGGGATGGGATTAGTTACGAAGGCTGCCAGAGGAATGCCAAAGACCTAAGTGAACGCATTGCTTAAACAGGGGATAGCGTTGGAGCGCTGGGACTGAACAAGGATTGAGAAGGAATTAATGCATTCAAAGCCTTACCTTTACATGGGTGTGTATGAAACATGAATTTCTCACAATTCAGAGTCGCTTTAAAGCGGACCTGAATTCAGGACTTCCCCTCTGCTCTAAAAGATAAACAAAATAATAACCTAAACATTTCTTTGTTACAGCTGATATAAATCCTGCAATTAATCTGCAGTGTGTCTACTTCCTGCTTTCATGGAAGCAGATATATTGTTAACATCCTGTGTTTACCAATTATCTGCACTGCAGTGGCAGCCAGCTGACTCAGCTGAGATCCAGTTACAACTTGTAATTAATCACAGATGAGGGGGAATTAGGCTAAACTCTCTAAATACATGCAATGTACTGTATGTACAGTACATATAATTTAGTAATATCCAGTGTTCTCCCCAAATTTTTTTTCCAGCCAGGTGGCTGGGTGGGGCACGTCGGGGGAATGCAGGGGCGGTGCTTCTCTGTGTAACTTTGCTTACAGCATAGGAGGAGGATCCGATGACAGCTGGGTGTTCACCAAAATTAGCCGGGTGCTCAGCCTGGGGAGAACACTGAATATCTGTCCTGTGCAAGAGTTCAGGTCTACTTTAAAGTGTACCAGAGCTGAAAATGAAAAAGATTTTATACATACCTGGGGCTTCCTCCAGTCCCATCCGCCTGGATCGTACCCACGCCGCCGTCCTCTGCTGCCCGCAGCTTCAGGAACCGGGTCCCATCACTGACGTCAGTCAGACTCAGTCTGGCGTAAGAGAATTGCACTGTATTGATATCTCTCCAGCAGCCGTTGGTGAGATACGTAGAGGGCGCACTTCTCCTGCGTAGGCTGACTCCGATGACGTCAGTGACGGGACCCGGTTCTCGTAGCTGCGGGCAGCAGAGTATGGCGGCGTGGGAATGATCCAGGCGGATGGGGCTGGAGAAAGCCCCAAGTATGTATACAATCTTTTTCATCTTTCATCTCTGAGTCCCTTTAAGTGCAGCTAAGCAGTATCAGACTAATATTACCACAGGAAGTCAGTATTGCAAAGCTAGGTAGGTTAAAATAAGAATACTGAATTCAGTTAATGATAAAGAAAATATGGGTTATGTGAAATGCACAAAACGTGTGTTGTAAATGACGATGTATTCCACACAATATTCTTATAAAAACATGAGCCTAAACTAGGGCTTCAAAACTGTCACCTGGCAGGACAGAACTATGGCAGCTACCATGTTGTATTTGTTTTCAAAGAGACAAGATAAATGACTACATGGTAAAATGAGGAGAAAGAAGAGAGCCTTTGGAATTGCACCTTTAAAAACAGGTTGGCAAATACTGTCAGCTACTATGTTTCTTTCCTTGCCTGGTACTCAGTTACATAAAACATTTGTTTAACTATATTAGATATTGTATTGAGAGTAATTATTTACCAGGCCCTGCATTTCCTGTTAGACGCTGCAGTGCTGAACGTCAGCAGAGTGGCTATACGTGCGGATGATATGGCTTGCCTCTTTGATGGTCATATCCTGTGTCCTTATGTATAAGTAGAGCAATGCTCTTGGTACTTATAATTGCATTGTGTGTCGCAGGTCTTGCCAGTGAAAGGGGTTCTCTAATATAGTATAATTGGATTTTGAGACTCTGTTGCTGATGTAGATCTCCAGATGCTTCTATGATTTGCTTGGGGTTTTCAGAGTCTCAGCTGCCAGTGTTTCTGTATTTGTTTATGTCTCTATTGATGCTATATGCAGATTATAGGAGTAAACTCAATATTCAAATCTTTGTCAGCAGAGGCAAACACACACAAAATAGATAACCTGGATTAGTAGAGGGGATTTGCTGAGTGACAGCTTGCAAGTCATGTGGCTTTGAAGCCTTCGGTGCAGAGATAAACATGGAAGATACAGTTCATAACATCAGAACATTATTCATTCTTTTTTCCCTGTGATGTAATTTAAATCCCCCTATACATTCCTAGTAGTTTGGATCACCCTAAGCTGATTGGTTACTCTGTTGTACTCGTCCAAGTCCTATTTCATACAGCTTTATCAATCCCTGCCATGTACTGATGAGGACCAAAAGTCCGAAACAGGCTGTCTACATGTGGGTTTGATAAGGCTGTGTAAAACTTAAAGCTATAAGCTTGCTTTACACCAGCGGTTCTGGATGCTTGCTTGGCTTAACAAGGGCGAAAAGGGATAATTTGCATATTCAGTAGAGTATTGTGGGTAACCACAAATGTTAACTTATAACTGAATTATTGCAAATTTCCTTCTGTTTTAAGAAGGCAATTACACCAAGCTTTGCTTTTTTAGTAGGAGGACTTTTTGGTTCCTTTTATCCCCCTATACATTCCTAGTAGTTTGGATCACCCTAAGCTGCTTGGTTACTCTGATGTAATTTAAAGACCTGGTCCTCCACCAAGTGAGCATTAAGAAACTTATAGATTAGCTAATATCCAATCACCTCATCAGGAGCCCAGTCACTAATACTTCCTGCATCACAGGCCTCAGTGCTGTAGGCTTCAATCTTCTCAGTCTGTGTCCACACCATAGTAGTCTGAAGAGCAGGATGATGTAATCCAGGCAGCTGTAGCCTTATCTATTCCAGCTTGGTTGCATACATAGTTTGTTTCAGTGGCAGAATCCAAGTGGCATGAGGAGATAAATATTTGCGATTATAGTACCAGTTCTAATATACAGTATGCATGGTTCCCCTTTTTAATTGCAGGGGTTATAAACCAGTCCTTATTTTTTGCAGCAGGAGCTTTCCTGAAAACTAATTAGAGGCCACAAATCTTCTGTGTGGCTATGCAAACTCTACTGATAGTAGGACAGTAATGCAAACTTCAGTAGGTTTTTATTCCTCCATGTGGGAGCTGACAGCAGCCATGTCACTATGAGATTATATGTGACTAGTCTACCTAAGCCCGTTTAAAAACGGGCTCTAGGTAGTGATTTAACCGCTCCACCGCCGCCAGTCAGTGTGTGTGCCCGCCGTGTGCACATGGCCACCCTGCTCCCTGGCCTCACCTCCCATCCCAACGGCTTTCTGTACTGTGCACATGCGCAGTGCAAAAAAGCTTCGGACGGACAGACAGGGAAAGACGATGACGCAGGCACAGTTAGGTTTTATTGTATAGGATTCAGGCCCAGGTTTTCAACACTTAAAATTTAAAAATATGGGACTCCAGGAAAGCTTTTGCTTAGCGTTGGTTCTACAGGTACAATTATTTAGAGAAAGTGAGCAGGCAGCAGGAGGTTGCAGAGAGGGACAAGGCCTTTGATGAACTGGCACACCATTTTCCTTTTTATATTCTGCTGCTTATTTTATTTTTAAATATTTTGCTGCATACTTTTAAAAGTTGTTTTGAATGTCTATAAAGGCTTTAAAGTACCCTAGAACTGGGGAAAAAAAATGACTGAAGTCCATGGTGGGTTGATAAACATTTTAGGCCTCGATTCATAAAGCATTACCTCATGCGGTAATGCTGAAAACAGCAGACTTTACCGACCACTTAGCAAAATGTCAATTCATAAAGGCTGTTACCGCATGAAAAGCTGACATTACCGACCAGGGAGATAAATTACCGACTTGGCTGTAGTTACCGACAACACATGTCAGTAAATTGTCAGCAAATGTCAATTCATAAAGCCTTCAACAAGCGGTAAGCCTGGCGGTAGTTACTGACACCTCTGGTCAGGTTTTAACAGGTTACCTGACAGCTCTGATGAATGCAAAAGTGCAGAGAGCCGAAGTCTGTCTGAGTCATCAGTGGAGAGAGCCAGAGAGCCCTCTGTGTGAATCATTTGAGAAGGCAGGGAAAGACTGAGTGACTCATCTGTCTGAGTCATCAGTGGAGAGAGCCAGAGAGCCTTCTGTGTGAGTCATTTCTGCAGGGCAAAGAGAGAATCGAGACACTCCTCTACTCTACCGCTCAATGGGCTGCGGTAATTTACCGACCTCCAAGGACAGCTGGGGAAATCTTTATGAATTAGCACACAGACCGGGAAAATACCGAGTGCGGTATTTTCCCGACAAGATTTTTTTATCGCACTGCTGTTTATGAATCGAGGCCTTAGTGTCTCCAACAAAATCCTCCAGTCGAATATGGTGGCATGTGAATCGGACCTTTGCCGACACAAGTTCCAGACTGTGCGAGCACAGAAAAAGCTGCAAGGACTGGGATCAGAGATGGGGAGACCCCAAGGACAACAAGCAGTGCCCAGACACTTCTAAAAAGGCAATTTAGCCCACCATGGGCTTCATTTAATAGACTACTCCAGTTCAGGGGCCCTTTAAGTCTTGTGGAGCCTGCAAGGAGCTTGTCTGATATTGTTCTGTGAGAGGGCAGCTATTTCATCTGAAGCTATGGATACAATTAAAGGGCAACTGAAGTGAGAAGAATATGGAGGCTGCCATTTTTATTTCCTCTTAAACTATACTAGTTGCCTGGCAGCCCTGCTGACCTATTTGGCTGCAGTGGTGACTGAATCACACCAGAAACAAGCATGCGGCTAATCTTGTCAGATCTGACAATATCAGAAACACCTGATCTGCTACATGCTTGTTCAGGGGCTATGGCTAAAAGTATTATAGACAGAGGATCAGCAGGATAGCCAGGCAACTGGTATTGCTTAAAGGGAAATAAATATGGCAGCCTCCTTAGCCCTGTCTCTTCAGTTGTCCTGTAAGATTTCCCTTGCCCAAATCAATTGCTTGTCATAATTTTACCTCCCTTCTGGTGATATTTTGGAATGGATCACTCTCACCTGGAATCTTTCAAAGGCTAAGAACAGGGTGCCCCCTTCCAAGCTTCATGGGGCGGTACAGCATGCCTTTACAGTACTCATCTGTAAGCTGCTACTCCACTAAATGCCCTAAAGTTTGTTTTGATTGACACAAGCATGTATGTGGCTTTACCCAGGTCCTGCTATATCTGAAAACTAATAACATTTAATTTCATAACTAATGCAAGAGACTTCACAACTACTGAATTTTTTCTTAGTATAGGATAATTTAAAAACCTGCATAAGTATTCTTTCAGTTCAAAACTACTTACCTTCTTCAGGTGGAAGTTTTTCCTGTCAGAGCATATTCTTTTTAAAATTTCCTACCAGGTACCGTATGTAGTAGAAAGCCCCTTATCAGGCTGTCTGGTGTGGTGCCTGGAGGCTGTCTGGTGTGGTGCTTGAGGACAGGGCTGCTCATAGTTTCTTATTTGTGCCCTTCAGTCTGTTCATTCAGGCTATTGTGTTATGAGTGTGCATTGTCACTAATGAGAGGCATTCTGTTTACATGATACAGACCCCAGAGCACCCTGGGTAAACAAAGCACAGACTTATGACATGCAATGTGACTCTTCACCTCCATTGCTAGCCTGCTTTTGCAAAATGTGCAAGCCAACACCCCGCCATGAACTTGCCTTTTACTAGAATCTTGTCTATAGGTACCCACACATCTAGCGATGATGGGCAGATTCGATCAAGAGACAAATCTCTCTCTAATCGAATCTGATTATAGAGAGATCTATCGGCTGCCCATACACTGCAGGCCGATTCCCGATCGATGGAATGCTGAAATTCCTGATCAGTTTCATGCTGAAGTTGATCAGAAATCGGCCTTGTGACGCAGCATCCAACCGCCTTGCCGACCCAATGCTGTCCGCCCTAATGTTTAATGTCAACCCTCCTCCTCGGTGCCCACTGCAAGCTATACATTACCTGTCCATACATTATCTGACGTGACATGCGCGCCCATACTAGGCAACCAGCAGAGAGGTAATGTATAGCTTGCACTGGGCACCAGGAGGGGGCATTAAACATTAGGACAGACAGTGCTGGGGATTTCATTGCGTTCGTTGCTTGTCCCCATATCGCTCTCCATTACCGCCGCGCACCCGATCGAGCAAGTCTGCACTATATCTTGCAACATGTCTGATCGATTAATGTGACCAATGTCGGCCCGAAATTGATCGCATTGTCAGTCGGGCATGCACTTAATGGCACCCGTTTTTCATCCGATTATAATAATCGAATCGAATGGTCGATTGGCCGCCAAGTCGCCTGATGTATGGCCACCTTAAAACTTCCCACTTGCAAAGAAAACATGCCAGCTCGGTATGCGTTTTTTGCAGCGCAGCAAAATGTAGCATACGGATGAAATGTTAAAAATGGCTAGTGTGCCCACCTGCTATTAATGGGTCCATTCAGTACGTTGTGTTAAGCGCAATGCAGAGTCCCGACCGGCAGAGTTTTTCCGGATACTGGATGCGTTTCCCATATTGACCTATGGTGGAAACACATCTGCTCTGGAAGTGAACTGGACAAGAAAACTAAATTTTGAAGCAAATACTGAATTGTCCACTCGGATCCTAATGGGGTCCGTTTTGCTGCATCGCAAGTGGGAACTGAGCCTAATATCTATTAATGCAGAGTGGTACACGAGGTAAACAATATCTGTAAGATATTGTTTATACCTGATATTTCCCATATCATACTGTATGTCTCTAAATGTATGATGACCCTGATTTCTGTATGTACGGTAGCATCACACTAGGTTAGCAAGTTACCGATAAATATTTCTAGCTGAACCTCATTGTATTATTTTCACTTTTTTTTTCTTTTTAATATAGTGCATGTAGCTAATTACCTAAATGTTGAAATGGTTGTAATAAACACTGCACATCCTAAGAGCCAGAAAGAGTCACACTAAATTAAAGGCGCCTCAGCTGAGCGTAACCCCACCGCCTCCTAAATTGTGGTGACTGGCCATGAACTCCGCTTTAATTTGTCTACACCTGGTGTATCATAAAAGATGACTGGTACAGTAATGGACATTTCATTCACAAATCATTATCTAATCCCATCTAATCCCTGGCTGATGGCTTCAGAGTGCGGACACGGATGACAGATGACTCCTCCACTCAATTGCCTTGCGTGAACATAAGGTGATCTTTACAGACGTTTGACATTAACACAAAAACCAGCAGCTCAGGTTCTTCAATGCAATTTCCTAGATTCATTTGGAATCCGCCATGGTTATATCTCATTACTATTGAGTTGTTACATTGAGTGTCTATCGCTGTTAGAGGTTGTGTTTGCGTTGTTTTGTTTTTTTTTTCAATATGGATTTACCTTCATGTTGCAGCATATTGACCTTTCTTTTCTTTTTTTTTCTTGTAGGTAAGTGACCTTTCTTGTTCATTCCTTATGGCCGATTCACTGAAAACTGCCAAAGCCAGGAACTTGTCATGTGTGAAATGTTCCTTCCGAAAACGTCATGCAGAGGTAGAAATGATGATGCTGTCACGGATCAGCAGTTCTCAGACATATGTATGTGTAATGTGCTTCGGTGAAAGTAGTGGATTCTTCTGCACAGATTTACCCAAATTTGTAGGTTTATGTGTCGTTGAATATGTGTTCTTTAAGGATACAGCTAAAAGGGATACAGATAACATGATTTAATGATCATTTTATGTTGTAAATAAGGATGAACAATGAAATGCAAATCATTTCTCCTTGCATGCAAATTTAATGTGAATGTTATGCAGCTTGAACTTGAACAAATAACAATTTACGAGAAGTGATTCTTATTGGTCCAGTTTCAAGCTGCATATAATTTACGTCTGTGTGAGCTGTCAGTCATTATTAGGCGTATGGGGGGAGGGGGGGTGTTCCAGCGCTGAATCGGCGGAGGCAAGGGGGGCGGGGGAGCCTCTGCATTAACCAATAAGGAATCTAAATGGGGCACTTTTTCTCTACATATACAGTTGGGACTGGGTGGAGGTAACCAATGTTCCTGTAGAAAACCTACGCAAACATAAGCCAGGTTGCACTCAATCAAACTCTTTCTCGCTGTTTCTGTTGTCCAGCATGCCTCAAGGTGTTCAGGCTCACTGGTGCAGGTCAGTCAAAACCAGTGCAGGGAGATCTGGAGAAAATCTGATGCAAAAAAAAAAAAAAGTGGATCAGTAGTTCAGAGTGAAGTCAGAATCCTTGATCTAGACATCTGCTCATTTTTTGGCATCAGTGTTACCCCAGTTCTTCCTACACTGCTTTTGATAAATCTCCCACACTGTCCTTTCTACACTTCACCCTTCGCCTTCACATTTAATTGCTAGTGATGAAGCAGCACCTTTCCTCTTGTTAGGGATGATATAATGGCTATGCAAGTTCCTTGATTCATTCTTGGCAATCCTGTTGCTGAGCAGGAAATTGCTGAAAGATTGGCAGAGTATTGTGGTGCTTCCTAGAGCTCCAGAAATCCGTGATTCACATGGAATCATCTGTCTCTCTATACCCAGGCTCAGAAAAAGACTGGAACAATACTTCAGCTACAGCAGATACAGAAATACTTTGTGCTTTTGTACCAGTGTTTTCAGGGCCGCCATCAGAAATGTCTAGGCCCCATACTGGGCAAACCTACTGGGTTCCCCTCACTACCCATAGCTCTCACCCCCATATTACAGTCCATATCAAATCTCTGCAAACAATCTCATACAAAATAGAGGCATACATTTGTTTGATAGTATAGGGAGCCAAGAATTCCCCCTATGCAGCCAGAAGCACTCTATCGGGTACATAGAGGATGGAAAGTTGTGGTACATAGCAGATAACAAGTAGTGGCACATAACGGTTGGCAAAGAGCAGTACATACTGAATAGTGAGTAGTGGTAAATAGCGGATGGACAATAGTAGTGGTAAATAGTGCCTGGTAAGTTGTGGTACTTAATGGATGGCGAGTAGCAGTACATAGTCAATGCCCAGTAGCAACACATTGTGGATGGCAAGTAATGGTACATAACGAGTATTGATACATAGCGGATGGCGAGGTGCGGTACTTAGTAGATGGAGAGTATCGGTACATAGCAGATGGTGAGTAGTGGTCCATAGCGAATGGGGAATAGTGGTACATAGCAGAAGGCGAGCAGCGACACATATCAGATGATGTGTGGTGGCACACAGTGAATGCCAAGCATTGGTATTGATAAAGGGAATTTCTATGCAAGAGCTGCATGGCAGGTTCTAGACTTTTTGCTGCCTGAGGCAAACGTGTAAAGATGCCCCCTACCCCCGTTTTGGAATGATCACAAAGCACCCAACAATTTTCACCACCCATTATACCCCAGAAAACACCCTTAGTATAGGTAGGTAGCCATGTATAGGTGCCCTCAGTATTGGTAGCTAGTTACAGTTGCCCCGGTATAGGTTAGCCAGGTACAGTTGCCACCAGTATAGGTTGGCCAGGCACTCTCTTTAATTCCTGTTTCTGCCTGGTGCTGTCGCCTGACGAATTCACCTCACTTGGCATCATGGGCGGACCGGGCCCTACAGCTGCATCAGATATGAAACTTGTGTGATTAATGGTATAGTTTCCTATTCACCTTGACTAAAATATCCAGGAAAGTGATCTAATGCTTCAAAGAGGATAAAGTGCGAAAAATGTGTGACAGGGTCTGTAATGTAAGGCTCTGTGTCTGTGTTGCCGGGATTGGTGGGTAATAGGTCTAATAACTCGCCCGCAGCCACTTAAATCATTAGATGACAAACTCAGCTTATCCTCCCCCCGCCTCGGCTGCCCGAAGTGTTCTGTGGCCATCCCAACCTGCGTTGCTGCGAATGCCGAGCTTGGGCCAGCTATGGCAATGTAGGTGGGAGTGGCCACACAGTTTTGGGACACTTTAAAAAAACAAAAAAACCTTTGCAGTTTTGCTAAGGAAGGGGGCCGGAGCTTCACAAATCTAATGATTTACGCGTCAGCGGGTGAGTTACCGTAATAACCCTACAGCTCGCCGATCCTGGCAGCACATACACAGAGCTGTACAATCATTGTTTTATTTTCTTTTTAACTCTTGTTACTCTTTTTAAAAATGTATCCTGATTACCATTTCATACAGAGAATGATGTAAGTTTTTTAAAAAAAGTTATTTAACACTTTCTTTTTTTATCTGTGAATTTATATGAACCAGAAACCGACAACATTCAGGAAGCAACATATGAACATCCCCCCCCCCCCCCCCCCCCTTCAATAAACAGAGCTGTTCTAATTATGAAGCAGAGATTGCTTATCCTAACAGCATATGTTTTTGTTTTGTGGTGGGTGGGATGGAGCCAATGTGGCTACTTCTCTGTGTAGAGCACTGCTGACATTGCTTTCCGTATGTGCTCTTGGTCTGTGCTTTACACTCCTTATCAGATACTTTGTGAGCTCTTGCGATAGGAGATTTATGGGCCAGCCGTATTATTATCATTACCAGTGCCGATTTTAAGTCATCGAGGCGGGAGCAGCAGTGTGTATTTCTCATTCTGTCTCGCTCTCAGGAGTGCGATCCTGTACAAATATACACGTAGATCTGCCTATGCCCTGGAGGCACATATGGTGCGCAAAAGTGTTTTTCCTTGCTGATGAAGAGGCAGCCTGGAAGGAGAATGGTCCCTGGTGCTTTCTCGTTCCATGCCAGTAAGGAACTCCACACGAGCACTGCCTGAGCCATACTGCGGCCTGCTAGACTGTGCTTTTTACACTGCCTGCAATGCTTCGTGACAGACTAATGATGCTGCCCCTCCTAGGAGGAAAATGAACCGCTCACTTTAATATGTTTAACCCATTTATCTGAGCTGTAACCACACCACCTCTTCAAGGAGAAACAAATCTACTAAAGGAGGAACCCAGGATGTGTTTAATGAATGTATCTCCATAGTTCTTCATCTCTCCTTATTCTTTATGACTTACTTATAATATACTGTGACAGGTGCCACGGAACACTGCATGCAAGTTTAGTACTGAAAACACTATATCATAGAAAGATTTTTCATAGACTATCTGAAGATGGGATTTTAACCCCTCACTCAGCCCCTGCTGTTTTAAAGTGTACCTGAGGTGAACTTCTGAAAAGTCAGGTGTCGTCTTAAACGCCGGGTGTCATTAATGCCGGGTGATATGTTCTATCCTGTTACCGCCTCTCAGATCTTGCTGCTGAGGACTGTAGTGACGTGGCCGAGATCTGAGAGGCAGAGAAGGAGGTAAATGGGATACAAGGGTGGGCCAGAAGGGTAAAAGAGGCGTATTTTATGGGCACAGCGTGATCTATTCTCCCATACTGCTCTGATAAACAGGTAGACTAGGAGAGCTGACCAATCCACTTAGGGAGAGGGATAGTTGATCAATCCAACCAGTCAATCACCAATATACTGTTATATACTGGGTACCACATACAGTACAGCACCAGTATTTGTTCATACATAGCACCGTATATGATTTTTTAAAATCTTTATTTGGTGTGTGTTGGAAGAGGGGTAGTCTTATACAGCAGGTATATCCCAAACTATATTTTAACTGGAAAAGTTGGGGGGTCGTCTTATATGCCCAGTCGTCTTATACGCCGGAATATTACCTAAGAAGCATGAGCCTTCCCACATCCTCCTGGCCCACACCATTGCCACGGGTTGACCCTTGAAAGAAATCCAAGGGCTTGTCAGGTTTCTGATCGAACTCGTCTTTATGCACGAGTGCAGCCATACTGCACCTGAGTACGGACATGCCTGCGCAGTAAGCCAGAGCCGCTTGTGCACAAACTGTTTTGTGCTACAGCACAGGCATGGCCATACTTGCACAGGTGCAACACGGCCTCTCTTGTGCATGAAGAGGATGGTGGTCACAATCTTCAGGAGGGTCCCAGGCACCCATGGTGGTCTGGAGGAGGGCATGGGAAGCCTTTGGAGGATCCAATGTATTTTTTTCATTAACCAAAGGTTTTTATTGAGTTGTTAAATGCTGTACAGGGAAATGACATATGATAATAAATAAATGTATAATATGGAAGGTCAAGTTCTTAGGTATGTATTTAATTTTTGGGTTTGTCCCTGGTTCTCTTTTACACTTATAAACACAATAATTCGAAGACATTTTTAAGAAAAATTAAACATTTATAAAATTGTTGCTGCACAAATTTGTTTTAGCAATTTAATAATATTTAAATTAGGTTTTCATTTTAGCATGCAGCTAACTTAAAGAGACTCCGTAACAAAAATTGCATCCTGTTTTTTATCATCCTACAAGTTCCAAAAGCTATTCTAATGTGTTCTGGCTTACTGCAGCACGTTCTACTATCACCATCTCTGTAATAAATCAACTTATCTCTCTCTTGTCAGACTTGTCAGCCTGTGTCTGGAAGGCTGCCAAGTTCTTCAGTGTTGTGGTTCTGCTATGAACTCCCCCTTCCAGACCCCTCTCTGCACACTGCCTGTGTGTTATTTAGATTATGGCAGGTTCTCTCTGCTCTATTATCTTTTACAATCTGGATAAATCCTCCTCTGAGCTGACTGGGCTTTCACATACTGAGGAATTACATACAGGAAGAGCTGTCTGCACTCTGCAGGAAGAAAAAGCCTGACACTTCAGTGGAAGATAGCTGCAGGGGGAAAGAAACACACAAATGATCTCTTGAGATTAAAAAGGAAGGCTGTATACAGCCTGCTTGTGTATGGATGTATTTTCTATGTGTGGACATACTGTACATCAACCTACTTCCTGTTTTGGTGGCCATTTTGTTTGTTTATAAACAAACTTTTTAAAACTGTTTTTAACCACTTTTAATGCGTCGAGGAGCGGCGAAATTGTGACAGAGGGTAATAGGAGATGTCCCCTAACGCACTGGTATGTTTACTTTTGTGCGATTTTAACAATACAGATTCTCTTTAAGAATTTACAAAACAGACAGCAAGCTCAAATTGCTCTTCTTTGCAACCATGGTAGCAGTACTTGGTGTAGTCAGTTTGAAGTCCTTGCAACCATGGTAACAGTACTTGGTGTAGTCAGTTTGAAGTGCTATTCCAATTGGATTGTCCAGAAGCCCCTCCTTTGCTGCAGGAGTAGTTGGCTTCATGGGGCAGGAGCCTCCATTACTCACTGTCAACACCTGGACTAATTCAGAGACTGGCAGGAAATGTTTATAGTCCTATCAGTCATATTAACAGTGTTTCTAAAAGAGACTGGCAGTTTTATATGCTCATAAAAAGTAATCAATCTGAAATAATGTTTGCCATCTATCTTGGCAATATATAAAGCCATACTAAAATAGTTACTTTTTTTCTCAAAAAGTGGAGTGTAGATTAATTTTGTTGTTCCGGCTTAACTCCCAAGCCAATGAAATTCCGTAGAATTCTCCATTAAATAGAAGCTAAAGGAATGTGTTCTGGCGGTATTCTTTCCAGAGATGTGGCTCCTTTCCACTGCGTTTTTTAACCCTTTGACAGCCTCGGTGAGATGCATCTTAAAGGGGCCCATATACCTAACAATTTTCCCGCCGATATACAGCAGATACGATCACTGTGATCGAATCTGCTGTGAAATCGTTGCGCAAACGCTGACCGAACGATCGATTTCCATCCAAAATCGATCATTCCCGTCGATCCGTCCATGCGGAAGATTTTGTTCGATCGCCGGCGGGTTGGGAGTGCGTCGATAGCGGTGTTCGAATGACCGATGCTAGCGGCAATACATTACCTGTTCCAGCGGCGCAAGTCCCCTGGTCTCCGCTGTCCCTTCTCCGCGCTGGGCTCCACTTCACTTACATACTGTCCCGACAGGAAGTTTAAACAGTAGAGTGCTCTCTACTGTTTAAACTTCCCCCAGCAGGAAGTAAAGTGAAGCTGCAGCCATGGAGCCCAGAGCGGAGAAGAAGACAGCGGAGACCAGGGGACTCGCTCTGGCTGGATCACGTAATGTATGCGGGGGGGGGGGGGGGAGGGGGCAGCTGCACAGATTGTGAATCGGTTTCATAGTGAAATCGATTCACAATCTGTTTGCAGTAAAGGAAGCCATACGATTTTTTTATCTGTTGGTCGATCTGATGGCAAATCGACCAGTGTATGGCCATCTTAACAATTGCTGTCATTGAGAGGGTACAGTCTTGCTGAGATGCATCTTTTCAATGGCATTTAAGTGTTAAAGCCCAGTTCCCAGAAAAACGTAAGTGGTCTGTGACATATTTGGGGTTTTTAGTACTGTCTGTGTCACCAGAATGTCTTTCACTTCCTGTGACATGTTGAACTTCAAGTGCTGGAGTCTTTTCAGTTCTGTCAAAGTTAATCTCCGGTCAGAGATGCAAGAATTTTTTTTCTTTTTTACCTTGTGGTCACATGAACTTAAGTTCTATTCTAATGTGCTATCCAATTACTTATTATCATTAGTTATTATATTTGTAGCCAGAAATGTTGAGGTATATATTGCTGTTGCTGTACTATGCTGTCTGACCTGCATTCTTTTCTGTGCAGCCTCATTTTAGATCTGCACATTGTTTTCATTTTTTTCCTCCTCATCACCTGTATCTGATAAAGACTTAAATATATTACCTACAGTTAGGCAAGTGCATAGAGCTGGGAAAACTTACAAACAATCACAAAGGAGGGTAGAAGTGGAAAGATCTTTATTTTTACATTTACCATCCATATTTAAGAGAAATAAACTGCATTGCTTTTGTCTGCTAAGGTGCAATGCTAGCAAACAAAAATCTAGTTTTGAATGGAATAGAGAAGGACTAGATCCTCTCATGCTTGTTTTGCTGTCTGTGACTATAGATCAGCGGAAATTCCTGTTGCCAGTAACAACAGTATTTTTAGTGGCATTGAGAAAAATTATCTTTAATTTTCCTTGCCATTATATAACTATTATTGCATTTATGAACACTTTATGTAAAAACATGCAGTGATGTTACTTTTAGTATGCACACAAGGCAGAATAGCACTGAGGACCGAGTATTGTGTGTATAGAGCTGGATTTCCATCTGAATATGAATAGATGAAAGTAAACAGGATATACAATCAATATGCATGCTTTTTCATACTTTATAGATGTACTGGACATAAAAGATCACTGATAACATTTTCATTGCTTTGCCGACTTACATTCAACACTTTGTGGATATAGTGCTTTATTTTTCTCATGTTTTCTTTGTTAAAACTGAACAGGTTCCTATTTTGAAAGAGAAAAGTCCTCCCTGATTTCAAAGACCTATTTTCCCTACCCATATGAGTAGTGGTGTAGTGCATTTATGTCCATGTGGATGAATAGCTGCTAAATGAATGAATAGCTTGCTATTTAATTATAACAGAATACATCTAGTTTACTAAGGCATCACTTCAGAAGGTCGTCGGAGTACATGCGTTGTCCTGAAGGTGTGGCCTGCATTAGTTTGTGAGGTGGACAGCCTTGTTGCTGTGTTTGCAAAGCTGCAGGGGCTTCCAAAAGTCACAGCAGTACCCAGGTGAATATTTGAATTAGTAGCATGAGCAGATATATCTTCCAACTCTGGTGAAAGTCTAGTGAATGGGGGTGCATAGTTTATTAAAATAGCCCTGAAAAGTAATTTTCCATCAAATCAACAAATCAAATCAATAACTGGCATGTCCAATCTGCTCCCGATGAAGAACGGTAGCTATTTTGTGCCTCAATTGGGAGTAGATCGGACATGACGAAAATTGTTGATTCGACTTCTCAATCTGATGGGAAATTGTGTTATGTGTACCAGCCTTATAGGACAACTGAAACAAGAGGGATATGGAGGCTGCCATATTTCTTTTTTTTAAAGCAATACCAGTTGCCTTGCTGTCCTGCTGATGTTCTGCCTCTTATACTTATAGCCATAGACCCTGAGTATACAGATCAGATGTTTCTGACATTATTGTCAGATCTGAGAAGATTAGCTGCATGCTTGTTTGTAGTATGATTCAAACACTGCTGCAACCAAAAAGAACAGGGCTGCTAGGCAACTGATATTGTTTAAAAGGAAATATATATGGCAACCTCCATATACCTCTAACTCCAGTTGTCCTGTAATTGATTGAATTGCTTGAAGCTTGTATAATGACAATGGTCATACTCTTTGAAAACACTTCAAGGAGCTCAGTAAATGTTAGAATTCATCCTGAAACACTGTAGATTCAATAATGAAGTCTGTTTAGATTCTACTGGAAAATACATTTTGCATGGGCATTTATTTCACTGTTGGAGTTGACGAGTCACTGTATGTGTAAGCAAGTGCTGATGGGCCTAGCTGACCTGCCCTATTTGATATTTGTAGAGCAGCATGTTTTTCTGGGAGTTCAGAGCATTCCTAGGGATTGCGTGCTGTTTGATTTTGTGAACATATTTCAAAAGTATGCACAGCTTTGTAGATGCCGTCGTAATTCCATTTTATTCAGTGCTTACATCAACATCACAGGTGGAAGTGAAGTAAAATTGCCATTTTCTTGTACATCTCATATCACATCACCGCTGAACACCTGCTATTGCCCTGGAGGCATCATATCCCATATGTATTAAGTTAAAAATCTCAAGCTTGTTTTCTTTAGAAACTCAATTCCCTTCAGGTACAATATTTTTTCACTTTTCATCTTCTCAGCAATTTCAGTCACTTAAATGCATTTTAAACGGTTATCACTGAGTGATCGTGCAGTTAAGAAACAGATTTGGGTAAATGTTGCCTGAAACAGTAACTGACAGAGGCAGTTTATCCCTTATACAAATAAACTGTCCCGATACAGCTTGTAGAAGGAAGCATATTAGCACTGAGCTGAAGATTTTTAAATGTGCTGGTTTGCTAGGGGTGTGGGTACACACTACCTAAGGAAGGATCCCGAGGATCTAAAAACACACAGGGGACACCAAGAGTCCATAATAACATAGCATACCAAGGCAAGGGTAATGCCAGGAAATAGTACTAGATAAGGTAGTCACACACCCATGTTAGACCAGCATAGGTGTGTGGGGGAAATCTTCAGGTCAGTACATGTGCCATAAATAGACAGCAATACAAGTGCATCTCGTAGCTAGAAGGCTGGTGACCTTTCTGGGCGTCACTCGGCCCTGAACTGTCGCCTGAGGGAATCAAGCCCCAATACCAGCAGGCAACAGTAATTGTGCATGCATACGAACCATAAGATGGGGGCATTAGACTGTGAGCTCATGAGGGACAGTTGGGCTTGAGCCAGATCTCCAATGGCCAGCTGGAGCGGGCAGTGCAGTATTCGTTACGATGGTCCATTGTAGTCTGGAGGCAGATGCGTTTCTACCATTGGCTTCTATGGGAAGTCATCCGCTTGTCTTGAAAACTTGTGCAAGTATACTTTGCATTCTGGCTCTGAATCTGGCTCCATTTACAGTTCCCATAATGCAACCACATGGCAGGAAATAAAAATATAAACTAAGACCTGTTCAAAGGTGACCAAGTACACAGAAGGTTGTCAGCCCCGTCAGACTTGTAGGGAGCCAACCGACTTTGACATTTTTATTCTCAAATAATATAAGCAGAAAGATCTAAATGAACATGGACAGGAACATTATGCAGGAGAACAGAGGTGCTAAAAGTAAACTAAATGAGCTTAAAAACCAAATTCTTGGTAAATAGAGGAGGTAGTGGTGGACTTACCACAACAGTCGTTGTGTGTCTACTTGGAGGAGGTAAGTCCACCACTACCTCCTCTATTTACCAAGAATTTGTTTTTTAAGCTCATTTAGCTTCCTTTTATCATTTTGGCGCCTCTGTTCTCCTGCATAATGTTGAGTCCACCCTGGGTGGAGGGTTGAACCCCCTTTTTCTCATCTACAGAGAGTGACTTCTTATTCCTGAGTGGGGACATGAAAATCTCCCCACCTGCCTTTACAGTGGTTGCCTAATGGTAACCCTGGTTTGTGAGTATTAATATTTACTCTGTCTAGTAACCATTTACCAGCACTTATTACACTATTGGGGCTCTTGGTGTTCCTTGTTTTTATGGACAGGAACATGCCTTTGTGATGAAATGTTACACTTCTGTAAACAGAAAAAATATATCTTCAGTATATGATTAAATGTTAGATAATGAAGAAAGAATAATTGAGAAATGTGTCAAACTTCATCTGTGTTGCTGAAAATGAGTTGCTAATTGTGTTACTGAAAGGGAACCTGAAGCGAGAAGTATATGGAGATTGCCATATTTTTTGCCTTTTAAACAATACCAGTTGCCTGGCAACCCTGCTGATCTATTTGGCTGTAGTAGTGTCTGAATCACACCAGAAACAAGCATACAGCTAATCTTGTCAGATCTGACAACATCAGAAACACCTAATCTGCTGCATGCTTGTTCAGGGTCTTTGCCTAAAAATATCAGAGGCAGAGGATCAGCAGGATAGCCAGGCAACTGGTATTACTTACAAGGAAATACATTTGGCAGCCTCCATATTCCTCTCCCTTTAGTTCCATTTAAAGGAACAATATAGCAAAAAGAAGTAAGCAGTTTTTGGAATGCTTTTGAGAACAGAATACTCAGAGAATCCCCCATGAGAACTGCTTACTTTTTGTTCTGTAGTAGTCTTTTAAGTCATAATACCAATTAATGAATGCAGGGTACTGACAAGCTGGGTTCTTTTCCAACTATATTCTTTATTATTGTCTTTAAATGCAGATCCAGATCTATCACCTGGTCCATGCCAGGCTTCATATAAAGATTTTTGTATTCAAATTATACTTATCCAGTGGGGAAAATTTATTAAGACTAATGCAAGGCAAACTGGAGCAAAACTAGCACAAAAGTGAAGCGGTTGCCAAGAGCAACCAATGAAAACGCTTGATCTGGTTAACTGTTCCACTTCTGCATCCGTTTTGCTCCAATTAATAGTTTTCAGTCTATGCTGACATTTTTGATTATATAAAGAAACATACAGTCACTAGATTTTCACCATTTTGAGATGACTGTTAGTGATCTTGGAATCAGTGCTACTCTGTTACGACTTAATTTAGTGATTACAATGTCATTTAGTGGTCCGTCCTTCTAGATCGCTGAATAAGCAGTGATGGAGGAGTGCTATTGTTCGCTGCCCACTGCTTAAATGCTACTTGTAACTTGCTCATTGGCCTCTATTCTTTCCATAGAACTTAACAAGCTGCTCAGCATTAGCCAAGCTACAAGTGTGTACCGCTGCTGTTCTCAGTGTTGTCACCCTAACGATTAGGTAAGGGGCTAGATATTGATCATCTGAACATAGTCCTCTGTCCTGCTGGCGTTTGCTGCTTTTGCTCTCTTAGAACAGATAAGAGAAAGCTGTATGTTACCGAATGTACACTACATCAAACCATTGATAGACAAAGCGATTGTTCGGGATTTTCAGACATGAATATAATGTCTGTACAGGTATCACTCAACGTTACATGGCCAATGAGATGGATTGGTTTTTTTTTCAGCCAACTGCTTTGTGCCGCCATTGGACAGCTTTCTGTCCAGTAACATGGTTTTAGCAGGGAGAGAAGCTACAGAAGCCAGCCATCCAGGTACTTTCAAGAGACGCATTGCAAAAACTACAGATGTGCAATGCCGAAAAATTGTACATTGATCATGCAAATTTACTACTGTATGCATTTGCAAGTTGGAAGGTCGATCTAAAGCATTTGTTGGAAGTCTTACTAGTTAAACCCACATGAAATGTTTTTTGAAGAGCTCTATGCTGCATTAAATACTAATGCATACCAACTATTCATTAATATATATTTTTAAATGGAAGTTTTTTTTTATTACTTATAATTTGCAATGTGAGATTCATAATAAAAACCAGCTTTCTCTGCTGTGTTGCACAATGTGCTTGAACACATTATTAGTAGGCTTGCTCTGTTGTAAAGATAATAAGCAATTTCTTCCAGATAGAACTTGCCGGTTTATTGGCTTTGTATCCCCAAGACAAGCATGACTCCACCCATTCCACTGTTTGTGGAGTTGTCTGCTAAGCACTGTAGGAGATCTGACCGCTCTCATGTAGTCTTGCTGACTAAATCATTTGGGGGAATAACATAAACTCCTATAGCCAGTAACTTTAAAGAGAAAAAAGTTTTTCTTTATTATGTTAAACATACCCAGTGTAGGATCGGAGTCTAGATCTATCTGTAGACCTAATTATTTCTTAAGGTTTCCAGAGTGTGGAAATAAAATGGTTATGCTCATATCAGTATAATGAATTATTATTGTTTGCTCTTTTCCTCCTCCTTCCGTTCCCATGTGGTATAAATAACTTCCTATTGCTTTGAATCCCAGTGACCGGGGCCGAGATTGCATATTCATTCTGCTGAAAATGTATCTTGGTGAGCTGCATTTATAGCACATATACTATACACACAGCATAATAGAGGACTTCCACACAGCCACTTCATAGGCTTGAATGTGAAGTGATTCTGTCGCCTGGGGTGAGTTCCTGCCCTGCAAGTGTGCTGTATATACTCTGGGCCAATCAGGCTGGATTAATAATGTATCAGTACCAAACATAGAAAGATGCTGGCCTGAAACTCGGCTCCCCCTCCACAAACAATTCATGGAAACTCCCAGAGGAAGCAGACAGTAGCCAGGCGCTGTCAATTGTGAAAGTAGAGGGGAGAGTTTTAAACTAATAAAACTAAAAGAGGGAGGGGTGCTTAGGTTACAATTAATGGAAAAGCAGTGAGGTGCAAGCTTTTCTGTGTTTTGTTTTATGGTTTGTATGGCTGATTGTTAGGCTTCCTCTTCTGTAACCGCATCATATCCATAGCTGGCCTCAGCGTTCCCACACATAAACAATGCAGTCAGACTAGGAGCTGTCAACAGGTGTACTTGGTGAGCAAGTTTACAGGGCATGCAACATGGAAAACAGGAGGGAAGTGGCATTACGTCCTGTGCGCTGTATTGTGTTTACATCATTTGTATATCCTGGCTTTTTGGTTTCCGGTAAAAACGCACATTTGTTTTCCCATTGCATATGGGTAAGTCAGCGTCAGGATAACATGCACATTACATTCAAATAGGTTTCTTCTCTCTCTCTCTTCCATTTTCTACTTCTTCTCTCACGCTAGCTTAAAGTGAACCTCCAGACTAAAAATCTACTCAGCAGCACTGAAAAGGCTTGGTGTTTCTTTAACAGTGTCACGGCATCAGAATTTTGTATTTCTTACTTAAGCCTCATTTGTACCTGCACAGAAGAAAACTGACCGGGCATTTTTCCCCTGATGCTGTGCAAAGCATGTTTGGATTTCTGATGTTGTTCTTCTCTTTCTGCTGTTTTGGTGCATAAGATGTTTTTTTACATTTTGAACTTGAGATTTGAAGCCTAGCGCACGCAGCTGGGAGGGTTGATCAAGACACAGGACAGTTGGAACTGTGTCTCATGCTCCCTGTCACCTCCTTTCAACCAAAAAGATGGCTGCCCCCATAAAATCACAAACATTTGCCTGTTCTTTTAAAACAGGGTGGGTAAGAGATGATATTACTTATCTATTTTATGTAAAAGAACAGAGAAAGGACACTTAAAGTGACTCTGTAACAAAAATTACAACATTTTTTCTACCATCCTACAAGTTCCTAAACCTTTTCTAATCTGTTCTGGCTCACTGCAGCACTTTGTTCTATCACGGTCTCTGTAATAAATCAATGTATCTTTCCCCTGTCAGACTTGTCGGCCTGTGTCTGGAAGGCTGCCAACTCTTCCCTGCTGGTCTGTTCCTCTATGCACACTCCAGTGTGTGTTTTATTTACATAAGCCAGCAGCTTCTCTGCTATCTTATCAGTGATAGAAGAGAGCTGGATAAAAATCCTCCTCTGTTAAGTAGCTGGCTGACACATACTGAGGAATTACAAACACAGGCAGAGCTGTCTGCAGGAAGCCTGTCACTTCAGTGCATGAGAGAAGAAGGGGACAGAAGGTAAACACACAAATAATCTTTTGAGATTCAAAAGGAAAGCTGTATACCACCTGCTTGTGTATGGATGTATTTTCTATGTGTGGACATATTGTACATCAATCTACTTCCTGTTTTGGTGGCCATTTTGTTTGTTTATAAACAAACTTTTTAAAACTGTTTTTGACTACTTTTAATGCGGCGGGGAGAGGCGAAATTGTGACAGAGGGTAATAGGAGATGTCCCCTAACACACTGGTATGTTTACTTTTGTGCGATTTTAACAATACAGATTCTCTTTAAGTAGCAGATGACCTATCATATGTGTTGGTGACCCAACACAAGCACTAACCACATATCAAGAATGATAAGGATAAATCCTAGTATAATATCCAACATGCACCTTGTCAGCAAGGATACATAGCAAAATTACATAGGGAGCAACTGACTCTTGGGTGCATGCTGGAATATTTTAATATAGAAAAATTGTTGTACAAAACACACATATACATATTGTTAAACCATAAGTGACACACATCATATAGACAAAGTTAAAACAGGGACTTGTCCCTGTTTTAACTTATCTATTTTAATTAACATAACTAATGTATGTTAATGACAGTACGTTTGTTTAGGCTGAAGTTCCTCTTTAATCTTGGTGGATCACTTCTGCCAAGCTACAAGAGATAGCATTGTTGTGCCCCATTTACCTCTCCCCACCCAGGCGGCGTCACTTCTGCTCCGCCCCAAACCCCTCCACGGGATGGAGCAGAACATGTCGCTTGCTTGGAAAGCAAGCAACAAATCTGCCTTGGCCCTTCAATGTTGTACGAGGGATTGGGTGCCGATCTCCATCGGGCGATGTTGATCATGTGTATAAGGGCCTTTAATCTCTCTCTCCTCTTTGTTTTGTGCCTCTGTCTCTCACCCCCCCACACCCCCCCACACCCCTATCCTCCTACTTAAAGAGACTCCGTAACAAAAATTGCATCCTGTTTTTTATCATCCTACAAGTTCCAAAAGCTATTCTAATGTGTTCTAGCTCACTGCAGCACTTTCTACTATAACAGTCTCTGTAATAAATCAATGTATCTTTCCCCTGTCAGACTTGTCGGCCTGTGTCTGGAAGGCTGCCAAGTTCTTCAGTGTTGTGGTTCTGCTATGAACTCCCCGTTCCAGGCCCCTCTCTGCACACTGACTGTGTATTATTTAGATTAGAGCAGCTTCTCTGTTCTCTCTTATCTTTTACAAGCTGTATAAATCTTCCTCTGAGCTGACTGGGCTTTCACATACTGAGTAATTACAGACAAGGGCAAAGCTGTTTGTAGGAAGAAAAGAGCAGCCTGAAACTTCAGTGCATGAGAGCAGAAGGGGGAAAGAAACACACAAATGATCTCTTGAGATTCAAAAGGAAGGGTGTATACAGCCTGCTTGTGTATGGATGTATTTTCTATGTGTGGACATACTGTACATCAACCTACTTCCTGTTTTGGTGGCCATTTTGTTTGTTTATAAACAAACTTTTTAAAACTGTTTTTAACCACTTTTAATGCGGCGAGGAGCGGCGAAATTATGACAGAGGGTAATAGATGTCCCCTAACGCACTGGTATGTTTACTTTTGTGCGATTTTAACAATACAGATTCTCTTTAAAGGGTATCTGACCTGAGGCAAAGCTACCTACGGTAAGCATGCAGGTATCTTTATGCTGAGTCCACATTTCCCTGTGCACTGTCTGTTTCTCTCTTCTTTCTCTGCAGCCCTCAAGATTTTTAGGCAGGGAGAACCAAGCTTGCTATGAGGATCTCTCCTATCACCCTTACACACCATACAATTTTCTGTTAGATTCTTCTGTTAGATTTGCTTACAACATGGAAAAAAGCTATCTGGCAGGTAAATCTAAGGGAAAATCTAACAGAAAATTGTATTGTGTGTACCTAGTGTTAGAGTGTACCTGAGGTGAGAAGGTCCTGCAATATATTTGCAGTGTCTACTTCCTGCTTTCCTGAAAGAAGACATAGGGTTAACATCCTGTGCTTACAAATTAGCTGCTATGCCAAGGAAGCCAGCTGACTCAGTTGAGAGATCAAATTGACTAGTGACGGATGAGTGGGATTTAAACAGGCTAAATGTCTAAATACATACAGGGTGCATTTCTCTGTTATCCTTCTGTCCTGTGCAAGAGTTCAGGTCCACTTTAATATGTCCTACCCTCCAGTCTTATTCCCCCTCTTTCTCTTCCCCTCCGTTAATCTTTCTACTCTTCTGTTATTGTCTAACCACTAAAACGACCACCCAACCACCATGAACAGATGATTTGGGTAAAAGAAGGGGTTAACCGTCAGCCGGGTCTGTTTGTGCCTGAATAGTTTTGTTTCCCTTTCCTCCTTTGTGAAAACCAGTGTTAAATGCTGCCATGCTATGTACACACATTAGATGATTGCTGGATGTGCAGAACACAATCTGCCAACCATGATCACACATGCATGCTATGAATGCCAGAGCCCTTGTCTCTTTAAGTAGTACTTGTCTTTTAAATATGCGATAAGCTAGTAACTGACTACTTTAAAGCATTCCAGAAACCGAGAAGAAAGCAGTTTTGTAAACATGGCAGTTTGACTTTGAGATCCTATCTCTAAAGTTCACTGTCAGTTCTAATATAGGAAAACCCCTGGGATCTGCTTTTAAGAACTCAAGAAAGCCAAATGCTTTAGAACAAGATCCACTTCCAAATCTGCTTTGAAAGGCTGGGCGTAAGTAAACAACATATTTTATTATCATTTGAGAAAGATGAGACTCGGCGACTTTAACCCTTTAGCGTGCTGTTTATAGACATTTTCCTGCTATGCTTATAAACTATAGTACTTGATTAACTGCACATACTATAGAGAAACTGCACAAGTGATCTAAAAGCAGTGAAGTGTCTCCTGTAGATCTTTCATTTCATTTTCACATGCTCAGCCACAGCCGACCTCCTTGTCAGCTGTATTTTCCGGGGAGACCGCACTGGATTCCTGAGGCTTAGGAGGATGTGGAAGCCTCATTAGGAGCCAGAGGTTTCCCCCTCCCGAGGGAAGTACCCCCAGGGGCTGTTTCTTTTTTTTCTTTTTTTTTTCTTTTTTTTTTTGTTAGTGTCTCGTCAAGCTGCCCATTAACAATTTCAACAAACAATCAACCTTCCAAACCAATGATTGTGATTGGAAGGAAACAAATGGAAGGAATCGATCGAGTCCATAAATGAGATTTAAACCATAACCAATGCTATATTTTCAGATGGAATTGATGCACAAAACGGATCGATAATGTCGTTGTTAAAACAATAGTTTGGTGTCAATCGGCACCATCAACACTCTCTGATCAGATTGATCGGAAGGTTGATGGTTCGCTAAATTGTACTGTTAATGGTTACCTTTACTCTAGCTGTGCCAAGAGAAATGAGTAGTGTTTTCCATGCAAACCTGCCCGCCTGGTTACCTCTAGTGCTATGGCCCTGTCCATTTCAACCATTCTATAGTCTCCAGAGTCAGTGACTTAGCTACAGAGCCATGGGCCCCAGTTCAAATTATATGTGTAGCATGTATGAAGGAAACTTGCTAAACACAGGCAAGGTCCTCCCTATCCAGGCTGACTGGATTTCCATATCTACAGGACTCAATGAGTCAGTTTTCTAGCAATAAGAAAAAGCTGACACAGGTTTGCCTGTGTTCCTTTGTTAGCTTACAGCAGGTATTCTGTCAGAATAGAACTGCATCCCTGTACCTTTCCCTGCAAAAAAAAATCCTGTAAGCAGCATTGATTTAAGGCCTCTGTATCTCTCGGGCAATAGACAGCAATCACTCCTCTCTGTGGAGACACCCAGTCAGCTATATTGAACAAAGGTTAACAGGACCGAGCAGTGTGCAAGTTATTTAAACTCTTTTCGTCATTCCTGATATCGAACATTCACTCTCCACTGATTGATTAGTTTAGAGTAAATAACATCAAATGAACGCTGAACCCGTTGACTGACACAGCTTGTAAGATGGCCCTGGATTGTGTGCAATGAATGTTGACCTAGACAGTGCAGTGAAGTGATGGAGACAGACTAACCATTCTTTAAAAACAGCAAAGAGGTCGCTGTCGTCCTTGCACAATACAATAACAGATAATGACTTGGAATTCTGAGGTGGAGAAAGTAATTCAGAGGGCATCCATTGATTAGGCCTGATCAATGTGCTTACTAATAGTTGCTGAATGGAACAAGAGACTTGCATTTTTTTTCAGAGAAGCTGTACATGTGGTCAGGCTGATCTAAGGTAAATTCCGGCTCCCCTCCTTCTATTGATATTTCCATAATGAGATAGCGTTTTATCATGTAACATGATGTTTGCTGTATATCTCTAATGCATGTGTGCATCTGCCATGCTAATAAATGTGCTGTCTGTGAAGGGGAGCTGTCCTGATGAGATTTGGAAAATACAACATCCGGCTATTGTAATCTGCACTGTTTGCAGTTTAATAATAAAACCCACATTTGGATTAGTGAGCGGACCAAGTGGTATGTGAGATCAGTAAATGTCTCTGTATCAGTAAGTCCAATCATATATGGGATTAATTTATGTAGGTGTGCTTCAATAGAACAATCTTTTTTTCACTGCCCAATAGCAAAACCGTGAGTTAAATTTGGATGAAACTCTGACATAACATTCAAAAAAAAGTTCAGGTCCTATCACTTTATTTTTCCAGGAAACTGGCATCAGTGTAATGCACTTTTCTTTGTTTGGCTAAATTTTTCATACATCCTCGCAAAGCAGGAAGTAACATCTATTGGCCCTTTTGAACCCCTACAGTTGTGCCGGGTTTTCTGCAATTACACATTCTTGCCACAGGCGTCAGGATGCTGGCAGACATCTGCTGGTTTTTGAGAGTAATCACTCCCACCTCATTAGCATCTGACATTCAAGCAAGGTTGCGTTCTTATACACTTACTGTGCAGCATACAAAGAGGTTCATAGGAGAATTCTGGGGAAAAAGACCTAATGAATCGGCTGAAGTACTTCTAATGTGTAGAAAAGATTTGGTAATGTTTGTTTTTTTAAGTGGAGATTCTCTTTAACATAACATCATCCTTTGTACAGGAAAAGGGAGACAAGCTTTTATTTTTATTTTTTCATGAAAGAAGCTGTAAAAAGGTTAATAAGTGACTTTGCCATTAAGCCTGTCCTTTTGCTTTAATTTGCACGGCGCTGCAATCCAATGATGTTTCTGTCACCAGGTCTCAGTGGGGAGACTTTAGCTGACATTTAACTTTTACAATGTATTTAATTAGAGAAAGTAATTAATGTAAAGTTACAGAACCTCATCACGTTGGATTGGCATACGCTTTCTTTGTGAAATGATTCGGGTGTACAACCTGGTCTCTGTAGAAAGTTTGTACCACAATCATTTTAAATGGTATAACCTTTCAGAGAGCTGTAAATCTTGTAACAAAATAGTCTTAATCATGAAAATTACAGGGCCAGTTCCGTGAAACAAGGGACCCTTGTGTTTTTTGGTTTGTTTTGTTGTCAGGAATATTTGTGCATTAGGGCTGCTGTTTAGTGGTAGTCATTTAACCAAAGTGGGAATGTAAATGGCATGCATACTTGCATAATAAAGTTAATGGTAAGAGTAATTTAGGATAAAAGCAGCTCTAGGGTTTGCAGGTTAATCTGCTATATATTAATATTCAACTTTTCAAAAATAAAATTAATAAACTATTAATAGGATTAATTTACACTAGTCTGCAACAAATCCAACTGCAACACACAATCCAACCTGCATGATATTCCTGGAGAGCTGATACGTTTCCCACAGAAGCTTGTGGTGGAAGCTGCTCTGCTTCAGACTCCCAACTTGACCACAACACACCATTGGAGCAGATACTGCACTGTCCACTACGGTTGGCTGTTGGTGAACTGGCTCAATGTACACAGAGGTGCTGCTGGCTAGCACTTTATTCCTTTTTACAAACTCCAGTGTGATGTAATTGTTGTTGTTTTTTTATCCAGGTGACCTCAACATTTGAAATGTAGGTTTGACCCCACTCCACTGGCAGCCTAATAAAGAAGTCTTGCCTCATGCAAGGAATAAGTGTAAGGAACTTCAAGTTTATTAGACACTAAAAGATATAAGGCATTTTTCAGGCCTTCCACCCTTCCTCGGGTCCAAAAATGCAGTGTCTGAAGGTTGAACACTACAGACTTGGAGTGCCTTGTGTTCTAGTTAAAGAGGAACTGTAACCAAGGATTGAACTACCCCTTTTCCCATGAGAAATCTTTACCTTTAGATCATCGGGGGGGGGGGGGGGGGGGGCCTGTATGGTTGATACTGTAGCGAAACCCTCCCCACAGCGTGAACACAGGACCTTGGTTATGGACCTGGTTATAAATATTGACAGTTGGTGCTGTCTGTGGTTTTTCATATCTGCCAGTAGTACAGATAATTATGTGCAGGCTGATTTTGGATCAAACAATATGAACAAATTACATGGCAAATATCAATCATTTCTTGATCTCACTTCTATTTTTTAACTTCCCACTTTGCAATTTTGCAACTTTGTATTGATTTATTTTTTCCCCCTTTTCACTAAAGTTCCTCTGCTCTAGAATAGAAAGGTTGTTTTTTTTTCATATTAGGGCACGTTTTCATTAGGAGCAATTTGCTGTGTTTACCCTCATGCAATTTTCAATAGGGAAACACTGCCTATTGAAATTAATAGGCTGCTGTCCAATTCACATTTGGGGAAAAATGGTTTGCAGCAAACAAACAACAAAAACAAGGGTTACGCATGTGAATGCCTATACTAGCCATGCATGGCATAGCTAGAGAAGTTCAGATGCGACCTTGCATCATCACAGTGGAATGGGCTCGTACCCATTTTTTAGGAGTTCTGATTTTCTTCTCTTTAACCTCCCTGGCGGTAACCCCAAGTCAGGCTCTGGGTGGAAAAAAGGAGCCAGGAGCGGTAATCCGAGCCTGACTTGGGGTAGCTGCTGGGAGGTCTATGCAGAGCCTGCAGCGCAGAGGCCGTTTCAACTCCCCTCCTCTGGGATCCAGATGCCGGCAGCCATTCTCCTTCCAGTCCTCTGAGGCACTGGATCCCTCAGGTTAGATCGCCGTTTGTTGCCATGGCATACGGCGATCTCACTATAGGGTTACAGAGCTACCTGGAAGACGGAAGTAGAATTGCAGCGCTGTATACCAGGGAGGTAAGTACAGGGGCTACCATAGAGCTCTCTGTGGTATGATTTTTTCCTGGTTTTAGTGTCTAAAAGTGTACAAAAAATTGCACCACTTTTAGACCCTAAAATCCAGTAATAGTCATACCGCCAGGGAGGTTAAAGTACACCTGAACTAAAAAGGAAATCAATATGGTAGCCAACATATTCCTCTCAGTTCAAGTGTACTTAAATAAACATTAAGCAAAGGAGAAAATGTAAATGGTAATTTGGGTGCAGGGTATAGCCGGTATTAGAATATCAGTAAAACTACTAATGGGTAATACGATAGTAGAATATTGATAATTTTTACCAATATTTTACTATTACTAAACCTAACAATATTTTTGCTTTATCAATGCCTAACCCTAACCTGGGCTGGGCAACGCTATAGCCGCAATGAATATTGCGGTCTATTTGGTGCCTATTTTACCATAGCACCACCGCCCAAATTACCTGTTTCACCCAAAACGCCAAACGTTCAACTAAATAGGTATTGTCACACATACACAGGAGCTCAGATGCACACACAAAGATCAGAGACTACTGCTGAGAGATGCTTGATATCTCTCATATCAGTTCACTTCAGCATTTTTGTATTCAGCTGTTTGCTATAAACAATGCAGCAATTGAGGGAACTTCACTCTTACAGCATTACCAAAATATTTTGTTACCCGTGGAGTCATAATATAAAATACAAGAATCTGTAGAATTCCTTTTCTGCTGACAAAAGTATCGCCTTTGTTTATAAGACGAAACACACACAAATATTAGTTTCTCAGGGCTTCATTTTAAACACAGCTGGATGTTACGTTTCTGCAAACAAACATGAGCAGGGCTTGTGTTATTGCAAATCCAACGACAGACTGTCGCTGCTCCCTACGTCTTGACAACCTCTCCCTGTTCAAGCTGCAAATAAAGTTTTGTTTTTTTATTTATAAAAAGTAATGCCTATAAATTTGAGCCTACTACTGAAACCGAGAAATGTGCTGTCGATTTGAATTAGCCGCAAAGGATTATGGGACGTTTGTGTGAGCTTCCTGAGCGTACAGTTCATGCATTGTTTTCCTTTGAGGAGTGTGGGAGGTCTGTCATGAGAGAAAATGCTAAGAAAATAGCAAGATGCCCATGGGCACCAACCCCTCCTGCCACTGTCTTTTAATGGCAAACTGCTTCAGACCTTTTCATTCATATGTGCCGTCAGTCTGAGTCTCCCTCTTTAATAAGGTGTACTGTAGAGGAGGCCAACAAACAGCAGCCCTTTAATTTTGCTTGCAGAAGGCGCCTACATGTTTTAAAGTTTGTAATTACTTTCTGGCTTGTAGCACCCTCTCATTATCAGTGACTGGAAAGAATGCTGCCTCTTCCAGAAACATAATTATAGAGGGTGGGTATTTGTGGTGAGGTGAGATGGGAGGGAGAGGGATAGCTGTACATTTTACAGACTCACATATGTTTCACATTGTCAGAAATGCGGTTTGGGGGCTTCACGTTCCCATGCAGTTGCGTAGCTAAAAGAAGGGAAGCATAGAGGAACCCACGACCATTAATGAGAGGGTTGTGGAAGGAAAATACTGGATAGGAATGCATGCAGGAGTCTGACAGGATATTTTTTTATAGCCTATGCTAGGCAAAGACATGTTAAAGGGAAGGTTCAAGCAAAATAAAAAAATGAGTTTCACTTACCTGGGGCTTCTACCAGCCCCATGCAGCCATCCTGTGCCCTTGTAGTCACTCACTGCTGCTCCAGTCCCCCGCTGGCAGCTTACCGACCTCGGAGGTCGGTGGGACGCATTGCGTACATTTTTACGCATTCTCGCTAGTGCAGGAACATTAACACATACATTTTTACGCGTTTCTGGTTCAATGCATAAATTGAAACCAGTAATGCGTAAAAATGTATGTGTTAATGTTCCTGCACTAGCGGGAATGCGTAAAAATGTACGCAATGCGGCCCGCCGACCTCCGAGGTCGGCAAGCTGCCAGCGGGGGACTGGAGCAGCAGTTAGTGACTACGAGGGCACAGGATGGCTGCATGGGGCTGGTAGAAGCCCCAGGTAAGTGAAACTCCTTTTTTAATTTTGCTTGGACATTCCCTTTAAGGCTTACAGGGGCATTGTCTGGGACTTGTGTTCAGAGTTCTGCACAAGTTATAGCAGACAAGCCAAGCTCAGGTCCCTGGTAACAAATAACTGGTAACATAGCAAAGACTGAAACTCTTCACAAGTTAGAATACCGCTAGAACTGACAGTGTGGTTTCTGACCACATGATTCAAAGGGACCCTACTCTGAAATGAATTCAGAAGCTGCAATCATTATTTCACGGAATATGTTGGCGCTTTATAAATTAATAATAATAATAATTTAAAGTGGACCTGAACTCAGAACTTGCTCTTTGCTTTAAAAGATAAGCAACAGCATAATAACCTTTAAATAAAAACATTCATTTGACACAGCTGAGAGATCAAATTACAGTTGTGAATAGTCACCGATAAGGAGACAATTGACAAGCTAAACTCTCTTAATACATACAGGGTGCATTTCTCGGTTTTCCTTTTGTCCCTGCAAGAGTTTAGGTCCACTTTACAAAAAAGAAGTACAGTTACATGGCCATCATACTAATCTCCCGGTTAATGGACCATCCATGAATCCAGTGGACAGACAAGACTCAGAAAGCCTGATCTGCATACCCACTCTGGGTTATTCATTCTGACTTTAAAGCCCAACTCCTGCCACAGTCATAAAAGTATCCCCCAATAGCATGTTAATTTTTTTGTTTAGCATGATACTTTTTTCCCCTCGTATGAAATAAGACCTCTGCAGCTAAAAATGTTGTTGTCTTGGATTTTGATTTTGATCACATGACCAAAGACACTGGCTTCAGTGATTCTGTTTTCAGACTCTGTGGGTCTCTGCTTTCATTGCAACATCCCCTCTGTTCAGACTATCAAGCTGCATACACATTTATGATAGTTCTCAACATAGGAGGCTGATGGGGAGAACCTAGCATGTGTACAGCAACCCAGACCACCCTTGATGCGCCGAGGGTCGATAGAAATTTGTACAGAATAAACGATTGGTCAGAAGAGCCGTTGTACATGTGAATGTGATATTTTTGCACTGATCCATTAGCTACATGCCTTCTAATCTTGAGAAGGGGTTGACTATTTGCCTCCAGAGTGAAACAAACACAGCATATAGAATTAAGTGTTCTCAGAAAGCGATTATGTGCAGCAGCGATGAGTCTTTTGATGTAATTATTAGTTGAAATGCTTGTTAGAGTGATATTTGTCATTTGTGCATGCATGCCCCTCCATGCTTCTGCCTCATTTCAGCCTCCTCTGCTAAGCTAGGGAACCAGTTTTTCCACACTCCTGGGCCCTGCTGGAGCCACAGACAGCCTGTGAGCCTTAAAGTTACAAACGCTAATGTAGGCTGCTACGGGTGACGACAGGGAGAAACATTTAAAATGACGGAGCATGTCAAATCTTTGTTGTGACAGGGCTCTTTGCTTACCTGCCAGCTCATTCTCCCCTCAGGCCAGAGCTATGTCTGGTAACAAAAATGTACACTAAATATTAAATGATTATGGTTTGACATGCTATAATGTTCAGCATAATATTTGAGGAACATTGCTTTGTAGCAAGTCTCAATCAGAAGGGTGTGTGTGTGTGAGATATATATAACCATCTGCTCTAAGAATCCACAGCAGCAGATTAGTCATGGAAAGAAAGATTACGTTGTTATAGGGCACACTTTTATTTCATGGATAATCTGTTAGTACTGGACTTTATGCAGGAGTTTAATCCATTTTAAAATGAAACATGTAAAGCCAACATAAACTGAATATGATAAATGCATAGAAGCAAGGGCAGAATGATATTTAAAGGGGACCTGAAGTGAAAGACATGGACAGGACAGAAGGAAACCTAGAGAAATGCACCCAGAATGTATTTAGAGAGTTTAGTCTGTCTCAGGGTTCGTTTCCACTATTGCGTGGCAAAATCGTTGCGGCAAAATTTGCATGCGGATGCAAATTTCGCATGCGCGTGCATGCGAATTTTCGTGCGAATTCGCATGAAAATTCGCATGGATGACGATGTATGCGAATTTAACCATGGCAATGCCGGTGTGCTTTTCCATTGATTGCATGCGAATTCGCATGAAAATTCGCATACAAAAACAGCATGCGAATTCCCTATTTAATACATTAGCGGCGATTCGCATGCATTCCACTCGCAGGCGAATTCAGCGGCTCTTTTGTGCGTTTTTTCACCGCTGAAAAAAACGCACCTCAACAACGCTACAGTGGAAACAGGCCCATCCACTTGCATTACATGTGCGAATCAACGCATGCGGATTCGCGATAGTGGAAACGAGCCCTAATTCGCCCTCATCTGTGACTAATCACAAGTTGTAATTTGATCCCTCATCTGTGTCAAATGGCTGTCTCGGCAGAGCAGCTTATTGGTAAAGACAGAATGTTAATATTATATCGGCTTCCATGAAAGCAGGAAGTAGACGCTGCAGATTTATTGCAGGAATTGTATCAGCTGTAACATAGAAATGCTCTTAAATTATGCTGCTGTGTATGTTTTAGAACAGAGAGGAAGTTCTAAGTTCAGGTCTGCTTTAAATAAAACCAGTTGCCCGGCAGTCCTGCTGATCTCTGGCTGCAGAAGTATCTGAATCACATACCTGAAACAACTATGCAGCTAAGCTGGTCAGACATGGGTCAGAAAACACCTGATCTGCAATAAATCATCACAAAACGGTCACACCATGTAGTCACAATTCTCACTCATTATTGTTCTAAATTTAAGAAGAGAATCCAAAAGACTTATACATCTAGCGATTTTGCAGCCTGATTGACCATCCGATTCGATGGAATGTGATTTTCATCATTTTGCTGCTGTTTTGCGTGTTGTATGTGAATAAAAAAAGGCAGCAAACTCACGCGTAGTATAAAAAAAATTGCTTCTTTTTCAGTATTTTTGTATAGAACATACAAACATACCAAAAAAGAAGCAATTTTTTTATACTACGCGTGAGTTTGCTGTCAGGGCTCGTTCACGCTGTAGGCATATTTTATTTTAAAGCGCCTGCGATTTTTCAAAATCGCCCTGAAAGCGCTTACACCATGCTATCTTATGCACTAGTTCAGATTAGGGCGATCCGTCCGCCTCCAGCTCAGAGAAGCGCTGCATGGACCATTTTCGGGGAGATTTTACTGCAATGGAAGGTATAGGAAAAACGCGAAATGCTCACAAAATCGCTTTGTGCAGCGATTGCATTCACAGATCAAAGAGTTAACTTCATGACTGATGTCAGGAAGTGAAAAAACAGAATCGCTCTACAAAAACGCTTACCAAAAACATCCAACATACAGATATCGCCAGGAAGGGGAAAAATATTTGCTTCAAAAAACGCCGACGCTAACGCGATTGGAACGCATTGTGAACGATTACCAAAACTTGTCTTCATTAAGCTGGCCATACACTGGTCCGATTTGCCGCCGTTCGACAGCAGATTCGATCACTGGGATCTGCTGCGCTAAACGCACCCGCCGATCCGATTTCCTCCCGAAATCGGATCGGTCCGTCGATTGCGCTGTGCAGGAAATTACCGCCGATCGCCCGCGGGTAGGGAGCGCGTCGCTAGCGGCGGCCGATCCGATACAGGTATACATTACCTGGCGCTGGCTCCCGAGCATCTTCTCCGCGCTGCACCGCTCTGTTCCTGCTCCATCCCAGCGTACATTAACTTCCTGTGTCACTCCAGTGACCAGGAAGTTCAAACAGAGGGGGCTCTATTTGAACTTCCTGGTCAGTGTACGCTGGGATGCGGTGCGGGATGCTGGGATGCGGTGCAGCGCGGAGAAGAGGACCCGGAGCCAGCTTCAGGTAATGTATACGGGGGGGACAGGCGGCAGGAGCAGCTAAACAGATTGTGATCGGTTTCAGGCTGAAATCGATTCACAATCTGTTTGCAGTAAAGGCAGCCATACGATCCCTCTCTGATCAGATTCGATCAGATAGGGATCTGTCAGTTGTTCGATCTAATGGCAAATCGACCAGTGTATGGCTACCTTAAGTGTCAGTTTGCCATAACCCTGCTCTTGCTGCCTTTTATTAACATTAATGGCTGAGGTGAGCAGGCACTGAGGTTAACTCCTGCACATAATGCAGTGGTGAGACAGACTGACACTGAACTTTGCTATGTGATCTGTGACAGACCTGACGTGACTATTATACACAATGCTCGCGCCTTTCAGAAGCACACGACTGTCTGCTTTATTATTCCATTGTTTGCATTGTAGTAAATATGGGTTGTGAAATGCATATGGGAAACCCAATCCTTCCTGTATCCACACGGCACGGCTCCAGTTGAATTGTGGTAAGACTGTAGAAGTGCAAAGGAACTCATTTTACTTGCTAATTCATTCTGTAGTCCTACTGAGCGTGCCAGCTGGCTGGATGAATAGTGCTGGAACTTGTCACATCTGCTAGGGGCTATGATGTCATGAGACCTACTACTACTCTTATTTAACTATCAGGCATGTTGTTGTTTTTTTTCTAGAAGAAGCTCTAGGTTTTCTTGATTTACCCTTTTGAAAAGCAAACCTACTGGAAAAATTACATTACCTTTCAAAAATGCATGTCTTTATTTGGAAGAACAGCAGTATTGCTCCAAGAGCTCAGAAACTGCTTGTCATTCGTGTTTCAGTCAGCTGAGAGCCTGCTCTATTTCTTGGTTTGTTATGTGCCACAGATGTAGTCTCAGACCGCCCCCTTATATGCTTGTTGTATGGTTGTGGCACTGAGTACAGTGTGATATTACAAATCACTCATCCTCTCATGTGTATAAACACTATTCCTCAGAGGTTGAGTTTGTGGAGATAGAGGTGCCTGGAGTATAAGGTAGTGGTTTACTATGGGCAGTAAAATCAATAGAATAAGGAGAGGAGCCCATGCACTATTTTTACACTGCTACAAGGCACTGTGGTTTGACCTGAGGAAGCAGGCTAGTGCCTGTTAAACACATAGTCTATCTGTGTTTTGAAGAAATCATTTATGAATCTTATTATACAGACGACTTGCCGGGGCATTCACGTTGGCAATGACAGGCCAGGATGGCTGACGGGGTACAGAGTCATCTTCCTGGCCAGGAGCTTTTTGTTCCCAAAAGCAGATACCATCCTAAAATAGCTTTAAGATTCCTAAATGTTGGCAGTGGGGAAATAAATTTTATGTTAAATATTTTCAATTAACAAGATTGATTTATGCAAATTAGAGGAGTCAGAGTCTCTGAGTTGGTAGAATCATAAACTGAGGAGTCAGAGGATTTTTGTACTAACTCTACAGCCCTGCATGTTGAGCATTGTGGGCTGGAAGTTTGCTGCTGACGACCCTATGCTATGGTGAATTCCAACCCTACTTTTAAAGTGGACCTGGCCTCTTGCACAGGATGGAAAGAAAGCATATAGAAATGCACCCTGTAGGTACTTAGAGAGTTTAGCTTGTCTAACTCCCTCTTATCTTTGACTAGTCACAAGTTGTAATTTGATCCCTCAGCTATATCAGCTGGCTGCCACGGCTGAGAGCTAATTGGTAAACCCAGGAGGTTAACAATATGTCTGCTTGCACAAAAGTAGACGCACTGCAGATTTATTGCAAGATTTGTATCAGCTGTAAGAAAGAAATGTTTTTCTCTTTAAATGCTTTTATGCTCTTGCTTATCTTTTAGAGCAGTGAGGAAGTTCTGAGTTCAGGTCCGCTTTAAGTAATCATTTCTTGAATTCAGATCTAAATCCTTTCTCTAAAACCTAGAAGTATCACTTAAAGCTTTTGTAAAGGAACCCAGCAGCTGCAAATGGCATTTCCTGAGTGATCTATAACTTGCGTTAGTTGATTTGCCTGATCAGTCATGTAGGTAGTAGAGTGATGCTGTGTCCCTGTGATAAAACTTAATGCATCCACTGATTTAATGAGCTTTCTTGGTTACATCAGCAGCCTGCAAACTGTCTGCTGAAGGAAGCGATCGCTCTCCTGGGAAGCCAATGACAAGTAGAGCTTGCTCCCATAATCTCCATTGCTCTATTTCACTGGCTCCTTTTGAGCTTGCATCAGCCTTTTCTTTGCATCTCCGTGTCATCAGCGGACAGAAGACCTTGGCCCTAGCAGAAACTTCTTTCACTGCAGAAATCTACCAGGAATCCTTTCATCAGTATTCAGCGTGATAAACTGCCACATTGTGCATAAACTGTCGCAACACACTAGTCTGAGGATATGTAACAGGGCACTAATTAAACAGCATAATGCATTTCTGTAGAGTCTTAAAGAGAAACTCCAACCAAGAATTGAACTTTATCCCAATCAGTAGCTGATGCACCCTTTTACATGAGAAATCTATTCCTTTCACAAACAGACCATCAGGGGGCGGTGTATGGCTGATATTGTGGTTAAACCCCTCCCACAAGAAACAAGAAAAGTTTGTACACTTAGCAGTTTTCCTGTCTGTGAACCTTGCTGCATTGTGGGAAATAGCTGAATATATGCAAATTAACCATTTAACCAGCAGTGTTGCTCTGGGATACATCTCAAGCTCACTCCAACCTGAATTATCGCAAATTCTTTCTGTTTTAGGAAAGCAAACTTTTGTTTTTCTTAACATCTCAGTAAGGGGGCTTTTAGGATCATTGTAGTCCCTTACACACTCCAATGAGTTCTGGGTCACCATGAGCTTGCTGGTTAGTCTGTGCGCTAGCAAAGTCTGGTGCACTTCGCATAGAGTTTAATGGCGCTGCTTTGCGTGTGGGACTTTGCATGCAATCTAAACTTATCTAAACTTATCACGCCTAAACTGGCTTTTCACCAGCGTGGTGCAATGGTTATCACGCCTAAAGTCTCTAACTGGGTTAGCACCGCTTTGTGAATCGAGCCCAAAGTCTTTATTCCCCATGGGAACATCAAAAGTTTAAAAAGTATGGTGCTGCTTGCGTATTACCCCTTCCCAACCCGCAAGCAGCACATGTTGCTTGGCCAGGAACTGAACCGCATAACTTGCTCCTAAACTGACAGTGCTCTGTAAAGATGGCTTTCTGTGTTTGTACTTGGTTAATTACTGCATTTTTCGGACTATAAGACGCTCCGGACCATAAGACGCACCTAGGTTTAGAGGGCAAAAATCAAGGGAAAAAAAAAATACTAAACCTGGTGCGTGTATGGGTCAGGGGCGTCATTTAGACCTTTTCCCCCAAGTTATCTCTAAGCTACACTGCTCAGCTACACTAAGCCCTTCTGCCTCCTCCCCCCACACTGCACTACACTATACTAACCACTGACCCCTCCCCCAGCTACATTACACTTCACTACACTAATCCCTGCACTACACTCTGCTAACCACTGACCCCTCTCCCAGCTACATTACACTTTACTACTCTACACCTATCCCTGCTGCACCCCCAAGCTACATTACACTTCACAACACTGCTGCATCCCCTCCCCCACCCCTCCAGCTACATAACACTACAATTGCAGAGAAACTCTCACCTGATCTAGCTGGCGTGGTCTGGTCCTCTTCTCCATCTCCCTTCTGCAGCTGATCCTCTTTGTTCCAGTCACCGCATGGGTAGTCACTCACCAGTCTTTGAAAACACATTAGGCCACCCGCTATTACGCTGCCACATGCAGGAATCCACATTGCTGGGACATCGGGAAGCACATGGCATCAGCTTGTCCTGCCATCCCCGCACCAGTACTTGCAGAGCTGAGGTCGGCGCCGCACAGGGCTTCACTCTCCAGGATGTCTCCAAACTCTGATAAAACAGCCGCTCTTCCGTGGCTAGATGTTGCTGCCCGCATTGCTATGAGATCGGGGACATCTGGGAAACGTGCTATCAGATTTCGCTGCCCCCCCCCCCCCCCGTGCACCAATACTCGGAGGACACTGTACTTCCTGCTTACTGATGTCCTCTAGTGGACCACGTGTGCTGTTGGGTCACGCAGGGGATATCAATTAGCAGGAAGTACAGCGTCCTCAGAGTATTGGTGCACGGGAGGGCAGCGAAATCTGATAGCATGTTTCCCAGATGTCCCCGATCTCGTAGCAATGCGGGCAGCAACATCTAGCCACGGAATAGCGGCTGTTTTAAAAGAGTTTGGAGACATCCTGGAGAGTGAAGCCCTGTGCGGCGCCGACCTCAGCTTTGCAAGTACTGGTGCCGGGATGGCAGGACAAGCTGATGCCGTGTGCTTCCCGACGAGGGCAGCGAAATCTGATAGCACGTTTCCCGGATGTCCCCGATCTCGTAGCAATGCGGGCAGCAGCATCTAGCCACGGAATAGCGGCTGTTTTAAAAGAGTTTGGAGACGTTCTGGAGAGTGAAGCCCTGTGCGGCGCCGACCTCAGCTCTGCAAGTACTGGTGTGCGGATGGCAGGACAAGCTGATGCCATCTGCTTCCCGACGTCCCGGCAATGTGGATTCCTGCATGTGGCAGCGTAATAGCGGGTGGCTTAATGTGTTTTCAAAAACTGGTGAGTGACTACCCATGCGGTGATGGCCTGGGGGTTGACAGAGCTGCTACATATATGTATAATATACATGTGATAAAGGACTTATGGGGCACATTTGGACTATAAGACGCAACCACTTTTTCTCCCTGTATTTGGGGGAGAAAAAGTGCGTCTTATAGTCCGAAAAATACGGTATCTGCATTCCCGGACATACACCAGTACTGAAATTTGCCATTCTTGGTACACTGTGTGCAAATGTATAAAATAGATTCACACTGTAAATCTATATAACTCAATAATAATAATAAATGGTAAATCATGAATGTTCTATTGGAAAGGTACTTCATTGCAGCAACTTCCACTGTTGATTGACGAAATGAGTGTAAATGTAATGCTTGCTTGTCTCTTCTGCACTGACACTGGTATACTGTCATACCTGACCAGCCTTCATTTCCTTCTCACTTGTCCTTTTAAAGAGAAAGTCTGAGCATAATAAAAAAATAAAAATCTGCTTACCTGGGGCTTCCTCCAGCCGCTGGCAGCCATTCTAAGTCCTCGCGGCATCTCCGCTCCCAGTTGGTGGCCCGGGATCCCCTCCGTTGCAGATGCCAACCTCGCCAGGTTGGAATCTACTGCGCCTGTGTGAGCACCGCTCGCAGTCGTGCTCACATGGTCTGGAGCGTTCTGCGCAGAACTCTCCAGGCTACATGAGAGGGGTCACAAGCGGATCGCAGTGGATGCCAGTCGGCATCTGCAACGGAGGGGATTCCAAAGGGGATACACTTGTTATGGGTGTGAAGATTATGATGTCCACACTTGTTTAATGACCCTGCAAGATGGGCCCCAGGCTGTGAGAGTCAACAGGGGTAGGCAAAGGAAAGGGTGTGAGCATTGAGGGTCACCATCAAATATCTGCTGGAGGTGGCCCATGATTCAGTGTTCTGTGGAGACTGGTAAATAAGCAAGTGGGATCCTGATGTGAGCGTTTTAAAGGCAGTTATTTATTTATTGTATTTATAAAGCACCAACATATTACGCAGCATGGTACATTAAGGTTACAGAAAATATTTAGGGGTGACACAATATGAGTACAAGGTAATGCTTAGTCATTCACTGGATGGCAGCATGGAGATTAGGCAGGTCGAGTTCACTCAGATCCATAGGATGGGTGTACGGTAATGGAGGTGCGTGAACAGGTAGGAAACATAAGGAGGAGGACCCTGCCCGAAGGTTTACAATTTAGAGGGAGAGGGGGGGACACAAACGGAAGGGGACCAGAGTTGAGCTGCGAGTACTGCTCATCCAGAAAATTGGGAGAGCAACATCTGTGGACACTTGTTCAACTTTCAGATTTTTTGCTGATCAGGAACCATTATTTTGGTCAAGGAAAATCTAAAGTATGTTTATAGCTTTGCCATTAAAGCTGTGAGGTTTGTTCTCTTCCTAGTACCTTGCGGGATGATCCCCTGTGGATCCTCTGGTCTGGGTGCTGATGTTCTCTGGGGGTAAAGACCTCTGGACCTTTCAATTCACTTCAGCTGTTCCCGCTTCCTTGGCTGCTCAAAGAAAGAAAAAAAAAGGTTTAGGGACTGGAAGAATAGAAGATTTACTTAGGTTAGTATGCAGTTGTTCTTATAAATGTAGTACATCCTGCAGAGTCTGTGCCCAAGCAGGTGCCTGAGCTCTCATGGTGAGCATTGTGAGTTCAATACCACTTTCCTGTTCTCTGCCGTATCCTTGTTACACGTCTGTGTGCACCTCATATTTTCTGGACTCCATAAGCATCAGTAGCAGGGGAGCAAAGCCAGAACATTCTTCTGCTTTGTAACAAGGATAAAAATGCATTGTAGCCATAGCAGAGCAACACACATGTTTATGTATAGAGCGTATTCATCTTTTATGTATACCAAACATGATTTGTAGGTTCCCGTCTGTGACTAGACAGGAAGTTGAGAACTGTTTAACCTCTGGCCTCACTTCCTGTAGAAACATAATTAGCTCTTTCTTGGTTTATTTTTATTATCTCTCACGCAAAAGGATGCACTTCAAACAACTCATTTTAGAATGAATTGATTTTTAAGTATACAAAGTCTTACCAAGATCCTGACCTTTTGAGGTAGTGTTTTGTTTTGTTTTTTTGGTCAATTTATGGAAATAATTTTCATGTCAAATTTTTTTATATTTTATGTATTTGTTCATTGCTGAAAAACCTAAGGGAGGGATCATGCTTGTGTCTGTGGGAAATGCTGAGGATTCTTTGCAAGCATTTTGCCTCACGTGTGTTTGATTGCGACTGAGTGCAGGCTTTTCTTTTTTTTTTTTTTTGTACAGTAGCCAGTGAATTTCAGTGAGGAGTTGCATGCTTTGTGTGGAATAGTAGTGCGGGTTGTATCTTTTTGTTTTTTTTTAATGCTATACAGAATTGGGAATGGCTTCTGAAAACTCAGAGGCTCCATAGGAAAGTATTACTCACGTTTTCACATGCATTTCGCACTGCGGCAAAACGCTTGCAATTTTAACAAGTGTTCGAATTTTCTAGGGGTGCATCTATAAAACTAGACTGGTACTAGACAACTGAATGCATTTAATGACTTGAAGCATTGTTTTTAATCCTTATTTATTTCGTCCACACTTGTTTTATGCAATTTTTTTTACAGATTTTTCCTAACCTGTTGTGGAATTCTATTTCCTGTTGCTGCGATGATATGATAATGTCCTATAATATTTGAATGTGGCATCCTTTGGCTCTAGCCGACCTTCTTCTGAAGGCATTTTGCTGTTGCTCTTAGAAGAGGCTAAAAGGTCTTCTCACTCTATACCCTCGGGGTGTGTTTTTTGCATCTTAACATTTTCCTTTACATCTCTCCTTTTGTCTGTCTGTGACAGGCAACATCTGTTGTCACATCACTGTCGCCAATAGAAGCCAGTGACAGAGGGGATCAGCATCAATGACTGAAAACCCAACACCACATATTTTATTCAGGAGGAGTAAGGAGCCCTGCACCTGTCTGGTAATGGCACTGCTGCATATTGGTAGCAGCTTGAAGATAAGGAACTGCTTTAGATATTAACAGTATAATGGTAAGAGCTGAGAATCAATAACGGCTCATAAACTTTAGTTACATTAGCAGTCATGTAAGACTTCTGTCCCTTCAGGCACTGCAATTTATATATATTTTTTAACAGTCTACCTGATTTACCTTGCCTGTGTGAGCTTCTGTGGTTCTGATTAGGATGTCAGAATGTTAAGCTCCTATGGGAAGAGGGCCTGTTAGTGTACTGGTTCAGGGCTCTGCCTTTGACATGGGAGACCAGGGATCGAATCCTGGCTAGGTCAAGTACCTATTCAGTAAGGAGTTCAAGGCAAGACTCCCTAACACTGCAGGATGGCCTCTTGAGCACGTCCCAGTGGCTGTAACTCTTGAGCGCTTTGAGTCCGACAGGAGACAAGCGCTATACAAATGTTTTGATTATTATTATTATTAGAGATGGCCCAGCCTTGGAGAACTCGTGGGGAAGCACATGATCAGTTTGATCAGCTGATAGATTTGTAAGCCTCTGATTTGCTGTGATGACTTCCTGGTTTAACACATGATCATGACCTGCAAATCAGAGGCTTACAAATCTATCAGCTGATCAAACTGATCATGTGCTTCTCCATGAGTTCTCCAAGGCTGGGCCATCCCTAATTATTATTATTATAAGAATAGCAAGATGGCAGTGCTATAGAAATACTACAAAAAAATTGTATAGGTCTCATTTCTAATGTTTTGTTGACTCTTAGCAGGCTAAACTGTATTTAAAATAGATCAATACATATTGTTGACTTTTATCTTGTAGCAGCAGGAAGTTGTAAATCAGGATGATACCATTTATTGGCGAATTTAAAAGAAAAAAGTAAGCTTCCTGTAGACTGACATGTTAGAATACACAGATTGTATACATTTGGACATCATGAGGAACATATAAAGGATCTATGCAAACATCAATTATGCATTTATTTATGTAGTAACCTCAAAGCGGATGACTTTATCCTATCAAACTGTTCCCTGTACACTGTGCATGGTAAGGGTCTATTTCCACCATAGCCCAATCTGCAGTATTTTCCCGCTCCTGCGATAAATAGGCTTCAGAGTATCTTTAGATAGAAAATCCAGAATTTTAGGTTAACCTAATACCAACCTAATACCACCTAGGATAAAACTTAGGTGAAAAGGGGAGTTGGATTTGGCACATGCGTTTTGAATCCCCTCTGTAAAGCCTTGCATACACACTAGATGGGTGGTGGGATAGCGTGACACCCAGAGACATGGCGCGTGCACTCCTACCTTGTGCGTGGAAGTGTGTGCCACCAGCTAGTAATGTAGTATCGCTTATCCAAGCATTGCTTATACAAAATAAAGGAGAATCCAAGCTATATGATATTATACCAATAGCTTGTGTATTGGGAAAGTTCTTGATAACAAGTAGGTTGTGCTTAGTGTTAATAGTCTTATTTTTTGGGTGTGAAAGCAAGGCAAGCCTGAGGCTGCTTTCCTGGTTGTAGTGTTGTAAGTTGAGTTTGTGTGTATAATGCTGCGTGTATGTGTGTGTTTTCTCTCTCTCTTTCTATCTCATTACATCTATTTTTAAATTATTCTTCCCATCTGAAAGACATGTTGTAATTGTAACACAGATGATTAAAGAAAAAACACTTAGCCATTAATGCACTCAGACAGAAACCTGATATCTGCCACTATGGCATCTGTCGTCGTGGTTTCCTTTTGTTGAAGTTTCCCAGGTCACAATCTGACAGACATTAGAGGGGTAGAGAGAGAGAGAGAGAACAATGGCTCTCTGTGTCACAGAGATGAAAATATGAGTCTGAAAAATTGACCCAGGTGAATGAAATGTTTTTATAGAGGAAGAAGCTGCAGTAGCCGGACCTCTTTTGTAAGGGAATTGGCTGTTGGCAAACTTTCAGCCTATTTAATAAGGTTTATCTATTGACTGACATAACTGACCACCCAAAAGTGATAGCTGTGGTTTGTTCAATCCACAGACTCCTGAAGGAAGAAGAGTCTAATTCCAAAGCCATGGCTTCATTCACCCTGGGATCCTCAGATTACTATCAATATACCAAATTAACTCACAATGCAGATTCTGTGTTTTCTGCTTCCACAAATTCCCGATGCCAACTAGCCATACCACACAGTGCAATTACATCCAGAAGAGATTTCCACAGGAAGTCTGCCAGCCTGAAGAAGCTTAATGTATAGATATGTATACTGTAGATATGGCCTTTTACAAATTAAACTAAAATGTTTCAGACTCATGTCATTAGATAGTATGTATGTATAGATATGTATACTGTAGATATGGCCTTTTACAAATTAAACTAAAATGTTTCAGACTAATGTCATTAGATAGTATGTATGTGTTACTTATCGGCTAGTATGTATCTTTTCTATATTGGATAGTATGTATGTTTTCTCTGTTGGATAGTATACATATTTTACATATTCAGTCTGGCTCAGGTTTAGATCACACTGCTAGAATATCACCTAGGGACTCAATAGGAGGTTTGGAGTATCAATAGTGTAACGTGACCATAGACATTATTGAGTGGTCAGGCAGGTCTGCTGTATTTAAAGGAAAAACTGTAATGAATGCGATATGGAGGCTGCCATATGTATTTCCTTTTAAACAATACCAGTTGCCTGGTAGCCCTGCTGGTCTATTTTACAGCATGAGTGTCTGAATCACACCAGAAACAAGCATGCAGCTAATTTAGTCAGATCTGACAATAATGTCAGAAACGCCTCATCTGCTGCATGCTTTTTAGGGGCTATGGCTAAAAGTATTAGAGGCAGAAGATCAGCAGGCTAGCCAGGCAACTGGTATTGTTTTAAAAGGAAATAAATATGGCAGACTCCCTATCCCTCTTGTTACGGTTGTCCTTTAAGGCCAAGTTCAAGACAAAAGAAATACACAGTACTGAAAAATACTTCATAAATTCAGCCTGAAGTGAGGACAATGGAGTGAGCAGCAGACGCAGACTATGTTGGCCTAACAAGGACTAGACCGTAGTGGTCAGTTACTCTATTCTATTCAGGTTTCCCCAGTGCTGTAGGTTAGCTGTACCTTCAGACAGACAAGACTGTCTCACAATCCAAGGTAAACATCTTGATTTGGTTGACTGTACTTTTATGTCCTTTGGTATGTTTCAACCTAAAATAGCACTGTGACAAAAGCTGGAGCAAAATGCACATAAATTACCTTATTTTTATGTAGCTGGGACTTACGGATAGTGTTTTTAATTTGAGGGTTTTTATTTCTGACAGGTTTTGGGCCAGCCCTTCTCCTCATGAGGGGAACCTAAAGGTTTCCTTGTTTTTTTAAAACCTCTACCTGGCATGGATCTCTATAGAGATGTTAGACGGCCAGCCTACTTGCCTGCACACTATTCTGGCAGTTGTCTTGAGCGACCGCTGTTCAGTAAGTGCTTTTGAAAATAAATTGATACAAAAAGAGAACCCCCAATGAGGAGCTGGACTAGTCCAAAATCTGTTGGTAAGAGGTAAGAACCATCAGATAAAAAAAAAATAAAAATATATATATATATAGTGACAGCTACACAGAAATAAAGTCTTCTCTCTTAATCCCTCCTTATACCCCTAAAGACATACAGTACTTTTTCCCAATTCAACACACCCACAGACACTAGTGCTTTCAGCGTGTTCACATTGCTGCCACTAATCCCTCTGATAAGTACTGTGCAGAAAGTGGAGGCTGCTTCTTCAAAGAAAAAGGGGCATAGCAATCTGGTATGTTGCTTGCATTATCTATTGTGAACACTAAAGCCCCATAACTGGCAGGTGAGTAGGGGTGGATGCAGGTACTAGAGGCCTTTGGTTTGGTGTTAAAGGGGAACTGAAGAGAGAGGTGTATGGAGGCTGTCATGTTTATTTCCTTTTAAGCAATACCAGTTGCCTGGCAGCCCTGCTGATCCTCTGCCTCTAATACTATTAGCCATAGCCCCTGAACAAGCATACAGCAGATCAGGTGTTTCAGTGGTTCAGACTTTTAAGTCAGATCTGACAAGACTAGTTGCATGCTTGTTTCTGGTTTTATTCAGATACTACTGCAGAGAAATAGACCAGCAGGGCTGCCAGGCAACTGGTATTGATTAAAAGGAAATAAGCATGACAGCCTCCATATACCTCTCTCTTCAGTTCCCCTTTAAGGATACCTGAAGTCAGAGGTATACAATCCAGTTGACTGGCTGTCCTTCTGTTCATTCTAGCATTTGCAGCAATTGAATCACACACCTGAAAAAAAAACATGCACCTAATCTTGTCAGAATGTTGTCAGAAACATCTGATCTGTATGCTTGATCAGGGTCTTTGGCTCAAACTATTGGTGGCAGTGCATCAGGTCAGCCAGGTAACTAGTATTTTTTATAAGGAAAACCCGTAAATATGCCAGCCTCCATATCCTTCTCACTTCTGGTTCCCTTTTAGGCTGAGAAGAAAATTCGGGATAACTACATTTTAGCCTTTTAAAACTTGTGTAAACATTACTGCTTGTAAATTGTGTCGCCAATGTTAATTAACTTTTCTGCTGGATGCAGTATGAATGTGTTCCTATAGTGTCAACAGTTCCATCCCCACAGTCTTTCCTGGAGACATTTAGCATTTGCTGAGCATCCTTAATGGACAAGGCATGTACCTTTTTAGGCACTACACAAGTGATACCAATGTCTGTTGTCCCACTTGCACAGCTACAACTGGCTGCTTTGTTGGCAAATTTATTGTATGCTAAAAATCACATTACAGGAAAGCTAATATGGTAAGAACAGTTACCCGGTATAATGAGCTAAGTCGATAGATTATGGTCTTCCCTGACTAAATAAAGTAACAAGCTGTGCTGGTCCCCAGATAAGTAAAAACCTACATAACAGTCAATAAACATAGGAGCTGAAAATCTTATTTAACTGGAAGTGTAGAGAGATGAAAAACGTAAGGAGAAAACCTCAGCAGCCTTGCGGATAGGTACTGCAACTCGCCAGTGCTGTTCTTTGCCTCTGAGGAGCATCTCAGAAGTGAGTTGAAAAAAAGTTTTAATGAAACTATCTGGCGGTGGAACAAAGCAATACATTTGATTTTCTGAAACCTTGTATGCTTGTATAATGTGTTCCCTTTGTTTTCATACATGAAGAGCTATTCCCAGCCTATTTTGCCGGGTATAAAATAACAGCTAATGTGGGACTGTTTATGCTTCATTGTCTCATTCAGTTTATGCCTCACGGACTGGACTGGGTTCACCAAGAGGAACTAGTGCATTAGAGAGTAAACATGGCTATAGACTGGCAGATGTCTTACCAAGAGTAATCAGCAGGGATATGTTATCATACCCATGAACTTACCAGGACTTTGCACACAGAGGCAAGAATGTGTCAGGTAAAGTTGTGGTGGGATCCAGTGCCAGTCTATCAAGCTGCCATGTATGTATAACAGAAGAAGGAAGAATGCAAGGTTTAGGAAGGAGGTTAGTGTTATGCATTAGGAAGGAGGAATTTATATTATGGGAGGTAGATAAAGGCTTCGCATATAAGAGAGAGAATGGTATAATTTAGGCATAACCGATCAGTGAGGATAAGCATTGCAAATACAGAAGAAAAAAGGTCACAACCGCAATCACATAACGGTTCTCAGCATATTGCCATTAGTCAAATAATATAACCCCACCCTGCATCCATGCAGATCAGGTGCTCTGACACAAGTCTGACTGGATTAGCCACATGCTTGTTCCAGGTGTGTGATTTAGACATTGCTTTAGCCAGAAACATCAGCAGGACTGAAAGGAAATATGGCATCCTCCATATCACTCTCCACTAGGGTTCCCTTAAACATACCGATGGCTGCACATGTTAAGAAGTGGGCTGGGCAAATTTTAGTTTGCGTCAACATTTCTGAGAAGCAGATGAGACTTTGTTAGGGCTGGTTCACACTGATACTTGGCGGTGTTTACCACCAAGCGTTCAGGACTCGTCGGCTAAACGCTCCCATTCAAGTGAATGGGAGCCTTTAGCATCACACGGTTAACGGTGATTACCTGCGATTGCGCAAACGCGGCGTTCTGATCCCGATTTAACGCGGCGTTTTAGACGGCCCTAGAAGCCGCATGCGTTGTCCAGGGTTGCCTAGCCGCCGCAGCTTCATGTCCCCAAGTGGAGATAACAAACGCCGATCGCGACTGAAAGCAGACGATCGCTGTACCGCCGCTCCCGAACGAGACGTCACAGGAAAACTCAGCTTCCCGGCCACCCCAACATCGCCTGCCGTCCGTGTGAACCAGCCCTTAGGGAAGCTATACTTTGTTGGTAAATCTAAGCCAAGTTGCTTTAGATTTTGCAGACCAGTACTATTTATAGCTCCCTTCTGCACTGAGACAGTGCATGGGTGGGGAAGTACTTTACAGCTAGGTCAAGAGGTGAAGCAGTTGTGCTTCTGCAGCCTGTGGCCTGCGCTCCTAGCTCATAGGTGCTCCTTGCTGGGTGGGAGCCGTGAATGGCTTGGCTGTGCCCTAATGTTGCATGCATCGTTCGGGGAGCTCTTTGACTGTCAAATACAACATATAATAATGTCCCAATTCACTACAGCCATGCAGCGCCATGCAGCTTGATTCATGTATTACTCTCAGTGCTGACTAGAAAAAGCACCTCACCAAAGGAACACCTTCCCAAGAGCACGTGTTACAGCTGCACCTCTTGTCTGTTACAGCATAGGTTGTGTTTCTCAGACACTATATAACTGTTGCAGTGGATTACATGTGTCAACTGTGTTGCAAAGCAGTCACAAAATGTTTCATATACAAGCGTCAGACTGATTTACACCAGATTGGTGCATACATACTTGATCGCTGTACCCCTGTGTGTGATACCAGCACTGCTGCTCTCTAGGGTAGCATTACACATCCCAGTCACTAACAGACTAGATCTGGCATTTTAAGTGTATGCAGTATTATACTATCCTTGTCCCAGCAACCGTGGCGCTGCTAAGTACCATAGTTACCATTTCCTCTTATATTTTTGCTGAGCATACTTGGTCACAGGGGAAGTTTTGCTTGAAGCTACTGAGATAACTTCAGATTCGTTTTAGCTCTGTTAACAGTATATTTTTTTTATTTATATTATTTATTTTTCAGTATGAAACTCAATATATATATTTTTAGAATCTGATGTAGTATTTTTTTTTGCTAATACAAACCGTGATAGCTGTGTTCCATTTCTCCACTTCTAATTCTAGACATTGCTGCTGTGATTGTCATTGCAGCCAATCACTCATAACCAGCAGTAACAAATAATTGAAGCTTGTTCATATAATTGGACAGCTGTCACTAGGATCATATATTTTAATGTCAATCTAATAGGCTGCGAGAAGCCATTGGGGGTTCAGAGCTGGAGAACATAGCAGAGTGCTGGAAAGTGTACTTAATCCAGCAAACCTGCGTTGGCATTTTTTTGTGTCTGCTACTAAACTGAAATAATTTGCAAATATTTTTTGGTCATTGTCAAGGTTACCGAGCACCTGGGTGCCCTTGTGTCCAGCAATCATATGAAACAAGCCATGGGCTTTTGGGGTACAGTAGACAGGTACTTACCTAAGACGATATAGCTCCTCCCCGGTGGCCACAATGCATGCCACATCTATGGGAGCAACATCTCCCGTCATGCATCGCACGTCCACGGCATGTATGGTGGTTGCCAGGGATGCAGGTATCGTTTTTAACCTGTGGTTTTGCGGCACCAAGTGAGAGAAGATGGGTACCCCCATATAGGTGGGGGGCGGCTTTGTAGGTAAGTAAATGCTTGCTGCATCCCCAAGACCCCAGACTGTTTATGAACCTTCCTTAGGGGTGGTTTGTTTGACAGGTTCTTAAAAATAAATGCTTAGTTCACTTTAAGAAATGAAAGCTGTCCTGGATTAGTTCATTTCTTGCTGTGGGTGTGTGTATGTGACTGTAATCCCATTTCCATTCAGTTCCCATGTCTTTGGGAGTCAGTGGTGAGATCTAGGCCAAATTCACACTGGTGCTATTGAGAGCGGTAAACCATTTCACACGGTTGAAGGTGGTTAGGCTGCAGTTTACAGCATTTGGGTTGTGATCGCGACCCGCGGGGGTTTCCACAGTGAACCGTTGAGTCAACGCTGTTGCTAAGCGCCTTGTTTGGCTGCATAACTACTGACAGTCTGGCATATAAACAGTCAGATGAGGTGAATCATGTTATTTTTATGGGTACTGTAAGGCTAAGTTCCCACTGACTGTTTCGCTGATTTCTTTAAAACCACTGGCATATAAACACCTGGAAAAACTGCTAATTGTGGTTTTAATCTGACTGTTACAGGGAGTGTGAGGCTAGGTTTCTTCTGCTGTTGACAGCGTTGCTAAGCCTCTTACATACACACTTGCCATGCAGTTCAGCCTCTGATCTGCTGGCAGCAATTGCAGTGTTTGTAACCACACGTGTCAGCGACTGACAGGCAGCACAGTTACACAGCAGCAATGAAAAGCATCATGTTGCATCTGAGTGTGGCTTCCACCATCCCAGATGTGCATTCATAAGATGATATCCCCTACTATCTATGCTGAGTGCTTGCAAGTGCCTGGCTGGAGCTGCTGACAGGCGGTGGGTGCAGCAGCCCGCATAAATGAGAGGGCTGTTATCCACTAAGAAACACAATTGTGATCACACTGTTTTCCACTGTCATGATTCCACCACAATCTGTCATGTGTATTGCAATGCGTTTGCGATTTCCAACGAGGAAAAAAACAACAACTGGGAACATATTTTGAATTGCTTAAAAATCACATTGTGGTGCCATTGCTATGCCATTTTCCTGCACTTCTATACGTTGTGTAGGAGGCCAATCACATGTAAAATGCAGCAGGTACGACAATTGCAATTGGTAAAAATGATGTTGCAATGCACTAATGGAAGCATCCTCAAGTGGTTACCATTAGTAAAATGAGTACCTAGCCTTTTGCCATTGTATCGCAAAATGCACTCTGTAGAAATCAGCCCTTAGTGATATATCATAATGGGCACTATTACTCTTCTGTTGTCCCAGCAGTGGGTTGTTTCCCATCAATAAGGCTCGGTTCCCACTTCTACCGGATCACATGCGGCCAGCAGGAGCAGACCTACTCCAGTGGTCCACCTGAAGACCAGTGCAGATGTGTTACCACCATAGGCTATATGGGGAAACCGCTTCCGCTCTGCCAGGAATATTGACTGCACAGACTGCAAGTGTGGCCCGCTTACCGCAACGGATCCAATGGATCTGTTGCAGGCTGACAGTGAGGCCTCATTCACACCTAAAAACGCAAACGCCAGCGTTTTGCATTTTTTGTGCGCTGTTTTTTCCCCCCTCCCGGCGCTCCACTGCCTGCAGCTTTTTGTTAAAATCACTTTTCCCAAGCATTTTTTTCATTCACTCCCTGACGCAAGTCAGGAAGTGAACTCTTTGATCTTAAACACGCGAGCGCAATCGCCTGCACAAAGCGATTTTATGAGCATTTTGCGTTTTTTCCTATACCTTCCATTGTGACAAAATCGTCCCAAAAATGGTACAGGCACCGCTTTGTCAAACGCACAGAGGGAACAATGCGCAGATATGAACCTTCTCATAGAGATTCATTGCACAAGTGTTTTGTGGGCGAGTTTGAAAAAAAAGGGGGCAAAAAACGCCCCTAGTGTGAACAAGCCCTCAAGCCCTAAAAGAGGAGCCATTCACTGTCAGTTTTGCTATGAGCAAAGAACGGACAAAACATTTCCGCTCTCAGCTCAAATGGGAACACAACCTGAGTGTACTAGGACAGGGCTTTTCAACCTTTTCACGAATTGTACCAGTTTTATTGCTTGAAAAATTTCAAGTACCACCACTGCGCAGTAGATCTGACCCGATCAGGCTCAGCGGTTTCCACCACAGCCCGAGCGACAAGCCGCTAATGAGCATGTGTGCACATCGACAAGGAGATCTTCGGGGGGTCCCAGAGCTGGATCCCATCTACTGAGGAGGAAGGGAGAAACTTCTTTATAATTCAGAGGTTTCCCCCTACCAAGGTAAGTACTTTCCAAGGGCACTTTTTCCTTACAGGTACACTGTAAGAAAAGGGGGGCATATGGGAGGGGAATAGCAGGAGGCGTTGATGGGGAAAAGGATATAAATTAGATTATTAGCCTACAGATTGCAATTCTTGGCAATCTGTAGGTAGATTGTCAATATAGGTAGCCTTTCCACTTTCTCCCTCCCCAGCTTCAATATAGGTAGCCTCCACCACCACCAAAAACCTGGGTAGTGACTCACCACAAAGTTGGGTTCCCCCTTGCTCTCTCCTTGCTGTGCTGCCCTATGGAATAGTTTAGACCTCAGGCCGGTGGTAACCAGGCCACAGTGATGAGACAGCCAGGCGAACAGTGCACAGTGACGCATGTGTACTTCAAATACAGCAAGTGAGCAGTGATGTCACTTCCTGTATTTGAAGTATACCTGCCGTCACTGTGCACCATTCGCCTGGGTGTCTCCTCACCGCTGATCTGAGGTCTGAAGTATGCCGCAGGGCTGCACAGCAAGCGAGCGAGGGGTGGCTGAACTTTGTGGAGGCAGGATGGGACCAGGACAAGAGGCAGGTGGGCAATTAAGTGGCAGGCAAACTTGGAGTGTACCACCTGACCAACAGCAAAGTACCACTGGTGGTACACGTACCACAGATTGAAAAGCCCGGTACTAGGAAACACTGCATGAGGAGATATGGCTCATGCTACAGTGTACTAGGAAACACTGCATGAGGAGATATGGCTCATGCTACAGTGTACTAGGAAACACTGCATGAGGAGATATGGCTCATGCTACAGTGTACTAGGAAACACTGCATGAGGAGATAGGGCTCATGCTACAGTGTACTAGGAAACACTGCATGAAGAGATATGGCTCATGCTACAGTATACTAGGAAACACTGCATGAGGAGATATGGCTCATGCTACAGTGTACTAGGAAACACTGCATGAGGAGATATGGCTCATGCTACAGTGTACTAGGAAACACTGCATGAGGAGATATGGCTCATGCTACAGTGTACTAGGAAACACTGCATGAGGAGATATGGCTCATGCTACAGTGTACTAGGAAACCCTGCATGAAGATATATGGCTCATGCTACAGTGTATTAGGAAACACTGCATGAGGAGATATGGCTCATGCTACAGTATACTAGGAAACACTGCATGAAGAGATATGGCTCATGCTACAGTGTATTAGGAAACACTGCATGAGGAGATATGGCTCATTCTATTGTACTGTAGATCTTCCAGGCAAGCTAAATAGGAATCCACAGCATAGCTGTCTTTGGGTGTTGAATTGTGGCTTCCCTTTAAGTAAAATATGCTTATTATATCAACGTATTATTTTGTGGCCTGCAGACACCTACATGGTAGCTAATGTGGGCAGGCTTCCAGCGTTCACCACCGGCAAACAACGCGGCTGTGATGGATGCCTGTCACATGATCCTGTTTTTTTGTGTGTTTCATCTCCGTCCTGACATAAACAGGAAGTTGTTAATGACAGAATGGTTTTGTTTATAATGTGTGATGAGGTTTCAGCTGTGCACAAAATGTCTGATTTGTCTAGGACAGTCAGATGAGTCAAAGGATGTTCAGCTTTTCTGTCTGTATCGTTAAATGTTCGTGATTTTTGATTATTTCATTGCCAAGACGTGATGCACAGATTGGCTTGGCAGTTTTTTTCTGTAATTACTCAGCAACAATATGTTACATTTTGTGTGTCTCAATCCACATTATGTTCCTACATTCAAGCTCTTCCTAGTTGTGCTACTGGCTTGTGTTTCCTCCCCTAGAGAGCCACTCATAGGGGTGGAGATCCTTTAGGCCAGAGAGGAGAGACATAGAATACTCTGTGCTACAGCTCAGCTCTGCATGAGGTCCCCAGTGTGTCAGCCAAACAAATAAGCTGCATGCTGTCTTTGTAACTGAAGCGTGTCTAATGCCTAGTACACACTAGCAATTTTGATGGATCAATCATTGGTCAATTTTACCACCTCCATGTAGTATGACCATTTACCTATATAATCTGCATAGAATTGAAAATCTGTTTGGCCCTCATACTATATGGAGGTGGTAAAATTGACCAATGATTGATCCATCAAAATTGCTAGTGTGTACTAGGCATTAGTGTTAGTGTATACATACTGTGATTAGGAGTGTTTAAAATAGCCGAAAATAAGGTTGTTATCAGCAGGGCTGTGGAGTCGGAGTCGTGGAGTCGGGCAATTTTGGGTGCCTGGAGTCGGAGTCGGGAAAAAATGCACCGACTCCGACTCCTAATGAATTTGTAACTGTAATTAAAATAGAAAATATGATAAAATGTTCTATTTCTCAGATAATAGTCATTAAAAATAAGCACAGCTATTACTGTGTATATACTGTATATATATATATATATATATACAGTATATACACAGTAATAGCTGTGCTTAGTCCACAAAAATGAAATAAACCAATCAAAATTAGTTACTTGTGCTGCTTCAATAAAGCAATCCCCGTATTTTTAAGGTCAGATATACATATCTGATTGTGACTGTATATATGATGTGTACACAGGAATCTCATATATACTAAATAACATCTATGCTGTAAGAATAAAGCCTGATGAGTAGCCGTATCACTAATAGAGATGGTCAATGAGATGGAAATAATTCTGCATTGATGCTGATTTATGCAAATGTATGCACTCCCTTTGCTGATGAAATCAAATAATTTGATATGTTGTTAAAATTTGGTTTGGTGACTACAAATTAAAGGGTACCTGAGGCGGATGAAAAGTAAAGTTTTATACATACCTGGGGCTTCCTCCAGCCCCCTTCAGGCTAATCAGTCCCTCACTGTCCTCCACCACCCGGATCTTCTGCTATGAGTCCTGGTAATTCAGCCAGTCAGCGCTGTCCGGCCGCATGCCGCTGCCACAGCCAGGAACATTCTGCACCTGCGCAATAGTGCTGCACAGGTGTAATATGCTCCTGGCAGCGGAGTGTGTGCATGCGCACTACGCCCAACTGGCTCAAGTACCTGGACTCATAGCAGAAGATCCAGGTGGTGGAGGAGGACAACGAGGGACGGATTATCCTGAAGGCGGCTGGAGGAAGCCCCAGGTATGTATAAAACTTTAATTTCATCTGTCTCAGGTTTACTTTGTTACACAGTAGTACTATACTCTACATATGCACTCCCCACAGAGCTGCAGGGAATCCACTGAGAATGCTGTGCACATTGAACACAGAGGTGTTGTCTGTTTACAATCTCCTTATTCCCCTGCAGAGTACCTGCACATCATTCTTACATGTTCCCACACTTATATTGCCTAGGGCCAGATAGATGTTCTTTGTTCTGGTTTGTACCTTTTACAAGTACTCTTACCAAGGACTAGTTTTAGTCTAAAGGGAATAGATATAGTAGTCTACATATCCTTCTCACTTCAGTTGTCTTGTAAAATTCCTAAGCGTTGGCAGTTAAGAGACGAATTTCATGTTACATACTTTTAATCACCAAAATTGTAATATGCAAATTAGAGGAGTCGGAGTCGAGGAGTCGGAGTCGGTGGAATCCTAAACTGAGGAGTCGGAGTCGGTGGATTTTTGGACCGACTCCACAGCCCTGGTTATCAGTAATGCAGTGCACTTGTATTGCTGAATTTGCTTCTGTTGTAAAATACAAGCTTATCACAGCCAATGTTTACATTACATAAAAATGAGCCAGGAGCAGCCTTATGCTAGGCATACAGGGCTCAATTTTGAGCCATTACGATGACTCGATAGATAATTTCCAACATGTCCGATTGTTTCGCAGCTCGATTCCCGATTGAAGTGAATGGAGAAAGATAAGAATAACGAGCGAAAGAGAAGAGAATTGACTGCAGAATGTAGCAGTGAAATGATCGAGCGGAAGAATCGAGCTGTGTATGCCCAGCATTATATTTTACTTGGTATTGGCAGATGAAAACATCACTTCAACAGAGATTTCCTAATGAGGGCTGGTTCACACTGTGCGCTATGCTGATCACTGGCGATCAGCAAAGTGCTGCTGTTAATGTATCCCTATGGATACATTCTCACTGCAGCATTTGCCATCAACTGCAAATGTGTTGCATGCAGCGCTTTGGTGACTATTGCACTGTGATTCTCGTTCTATTGAACGGGAATCACAAGCGCAAATTGCGGTAAATCGCAAGGTTTTGCCCGCCGAATTGCGGACACAAATGCAACTGCAGTTCAGGCCTGAATGTGAACTTGCCCTTATAATTCTAGAAGCCCACAAGTACCTTGCAGGAGGGGGAGTAGGATTTCCCCAACCTTAACATCTTTGTTGAATTCCAAGGTCAAAGACCTATCCCCACCTGTGGCACTGAAGAGAAGATGGGCTAAGGCCTGTAAGGGTGACTATTGGTACAATCTAGATGCTTCCTTTAATAATGGTCGTGTAGGTTGTCATTGAGGAAGCGGGGACTACATGATTTGTACTTATGGTACTAAACCGTGCTTACTGGTCTGCACCACTACTAGTGTGATTGGGGTATAATGCTAGGTACACACAATACAATTTTCTGACACATTAACTGTCCGATCGATTATTTCCAACAGGTCCAATCTCATTTCTGATCGATTCTTCATTCACTTCTATGAAAAATTTATTGGAAATCAGATCGGACCTGTTGTAAATAACCGATCTGACAGTTAATCTGTCATAAAATTGTATTGTGTGTACCTAGCATAGGGGCTGTTTTATAAAGCACAATGCAGTGCAGTTTCTTTGCGTTTTTTTCTTCAACTGCATTTTGTGATTGCAAACCACAGTAAATCGTGTATAGTATTAAAAAAGCCCCATATTTTGTTCCAGTGCCTTTTCTGTTCTATGCTAACTTTCATTCTTTGTCTTGTTGGTTCTTGAACTAGTAAAACCCCCGGCCAGGTTCTATACAACTAATAATAAAGTATACTTCTACCATATCAGTTTATATCCGTATATATCAATTATACATACTACACAGTTTCAGTAACTTATCAGAGCGGTAGATACTGGGTGTAAATTTGGAATTATGAAGGCGATATTTACAGTGTACAGCTGATTACTTGTCTTTTTTTTCCCTGCTGATGGATGATTTAGTACAACATTTATCAGCCTGGAATGGGCAATAACGCAGTCTCACACTGCACTATTCTACAAAGCAGATGATGTTATAACATGAACTTTTTACTAGCTATAAATTATGTATAAAGCCTGTTTTTCATACACATTCTGTACAAGGCAAAGGCTTTAGAGCCATTATGTCTTAAAGATGTTTGACACTTTCATTGTTTTATTAAAATGCCCATATACTTGAGAAATTGGTTCAATGTACAGACATATTCCATCTGATTTCATAATGCATTCAGATGACCACCCCAGAAACTGGCATGATCACTGACTGAGCATAAAGATGAAAGGGAAATGACTTATTTGTTACTAAAATGCAGGACAATAAGGTACATGAATGGCAACCCCTATTTCAGATTGTTTATTGTGATTTATGGGCCTTTATAACAGGCATTTTACATTGTTTCTAACAGGATCTGGTAGATGGGAATGTCAAAGTTTGCTACTAGTTAATCGATTAGTGTAGGTGTTAAAAATGAGTAACAATGGTTCTTTGGGTAATTATGTTACTGCTGTATCAAGCTAGGAGTTTTCCCATTATCTGTTCTCCAAACTACGGATGGTCAGTGAGATGCAAATAATTCTGAGTTGATGCAAGGTTATGTAAATTGTGTATGCATATTTATGTGGGTTGAAAATAGACCAATCAAACCCAGCCAAGGCTGAATTCATTTGGTCTATATTTAAGCTGAATTAATTTGCGTACAAACTTTGCATAATCCTGCATCTCTGGTTTATTTGCATCTTATTGTCTATACCTACTCCAAACAAAAGTACTGTTACCATAGTTGCCAAAAAAACCCTTAGGCTAGTGACATATGTTGGTGCTGTGGAGCAGGATGGAGGGATGATACACGGCACACAATGAAGCAAGAGGTTTAAAGAAGAGAGTGATTCCCTCGACCTACACACAGCTAAGATGATTTGGCACTCCGGATCTCTCAGTGACGCATTTGGAGGGTTTGGGAGCCGCTGCCTTTGCTGTGAACAGTCTAGCATGTGTACGAGGTTTACTCAAACAGTCTCTGTTGAAAAAACAGTTTATATCAATCTAGAAACAAAGTAAAAAAAATAAAAATAAATAAACCTCGCAAGACGAGACATCAACTTTATTCTCGACAAAAGTCTAATTTCCCTTTAAAGCAAACTTGAGGCAGTTTTTAAATAAATAGTTCTATACTTATCTGTGTAGAGGGAATTCTCTGCATCCTACAGAGGCTTCCGTCATCCTGTTTGAAACCATCACCGCTTCCCAGGACCCTCTGACAGTTCTCGTATGGACGAGCAGCTTCGGATTACTCTGCAGGTGTGTCTATACTCAGGCAGCCACAGTACGATTGTGCTCTTACACGCTGGGGAGAGTGGTCATGAGAACATATTCAACAAGCTCATTTTGGATATGTATAGAGGGTCCATGCAAATCATCGGTGGGGGTGAGGAGGAGATGATAACCCTCTGGACTATCCAGAGGCTTCCCTTACCTAGGTAAGTATCTAACTTTTTTCTTAAAAGCAGCTCGGGTTCACTTTAAGGTGTTTTCAACATACCCTAAATCTGGCCATAGTTAAATCACCAGTTCACTTGCAATGTACGGGATGTTTGTCATAGTATTTTCTTCTCACTTTCGTGCTATAGATTGTTTTTGTAATAGGTGTTGCTTTATGGGTTTTCTAGTGGGTGCCAGGGAACGTCTTCACTTGTTGAGGGCGTGTAGAAAGTTGCTTGTGTACACTTTGATACAATTGCACACATTAAATATGATTTCATATCCCTTTGTTTGTTCAAATGCTGTCATCAAAGCACTCCTGTTTTTGCTTTGTCTATTCTTTTTCTTTACTGGCATCAGTTATTAGTGGCTGTCCTTCCGATCCAGACTGGCATCAAATGGCTTGAGATGATTGATGTGTCAGGCTAATTTACAGATCAAATGACATTGACCATGTTTGTTGATGGCTTCCAGAGGCCCCCGCAAATCATTCTCATGAGTGGCTATTAATAAGATGTGTTTGATTTATTTATTTTTTAGCTATAGCTCGTTTCTGGATCGTCTATATTCTACTAGTGGCTTCACTCGGTACCAAATTACCCAGCACCAAATTACCCAGCACCTTTATGGGGATTACTGACAGAATCTGTTTTTGCGTGTTGTGTTGCTACCATAGGGTATCAATTATCCGGCACTGATTGAAATTAATGTGCTTTCCGGTTGCTTGAGACTCAATGTTAAAAATAAGCCTAGCTAATAAAGTACCGTACTATATCCCACTCTATGCACATACCATAAATACTGTATTAAATGTTTAAATACAGTAATTGAAGTCGTACTATCCTTGGGGGAGCCATGCAACCCAGTCTGGAGTACTGTAACCTTTAAAAAAATGAGTTCAACTTACCTGGGCTTGTACCACCCCCCAGCCCCCTCCGCAGACGTCCCCCGCAGCGTACTGCGACAAAAAACCAAAGGTGAGCCACAGCGGGGGCTGGAGGATCGTTTTGTCCCGCCGCAGGCACAGGACGTCTGCTGGGGGCCAGTAGAAGTCCCAGGTAAGTTGAACTCATTTTTTTTTAAAGGTTACAATACTCCTTTTTAAAGAGGAGCTATTAGGTATAGGGTCTCAGAGAAAAAAACACATATATCAGTAGCTAAATATTGGCTCTACTTACATTACATATGCATTTCACTGTCCACGTTTGGATTTCACAGAATTTTTATATAGTATTTGCAGAGAATGATGCTCCTGACAGCTCATGGCAGGTTCCATGTTTGTCTGTCTCCTATGAAGCCAATTGTGATGTCATATCCTCCCGCTTCCTGATGATTCGACTCACAAAAAAGATCCTAATGGACAACACTACTGTGCAGTGAATATTAATTAGCCATGTGGCTAGGAACAGTAGCGGACTCATGCAGTATACTCTAAACATGTGCCCTGTGATTTTTCAGTGCTGTGAGTTTAGGCTGCTGTTACAAGCTGCTGTAATATGAGCCTGTAACATCTCACTGTGAAAGCAGCCTTCGGGCAGGATAGGGAAATGAAGGGAATGACCCAAGGTACTGCAGTGGGGAGAAGAGGCAGCCCCAGAATGCTTTGCAGTACCTGTTATGCGTCCTGCCGGCCTCCATATGCTGGATACACACGGTTCGTTCCCGTGCTCGATTCCCGTCGATGTGCCACTCGATTCCCGTCGATGCGCCACTCGATTCCCGTCGATTCGTTTATTTCCGACATGTCCGATTCGCGGTTCGATGGATCGTTGGGTCGATTTGCCATACTTTACATGGCAATCGACCTAAAAATCATCGAAATGCGCTCGGAAATGTTCGGGAATAATCGATTCATCGGAAATCGAGCGGCGCATTTGATGCGGGAACAAACCGTGTGTATTCAGCATTAGGAGCTTGGAAATAACAAGCCTTGCTGTTCAGCACACATCAAAGTAAGAAAAATTTTTAACTCTAGTATTGCCTTTTTGGCTTCCTCCTAAACTGTTTAACACAGGAGAATAGAGGTTTAAATTAGCTTTTGCAGCCTGAAAGTTACTCTTTAAGCACATCAGAACCCACAAACAAGCTAAAAAGTTGTCCTCCACTACTGTGAGTACTGCCGGCAATTTGAGCTAGTTGGTTGAGACTATTGGTTAGTTGAGTTCTGGATAATCGAGGCTCTACTATATTATTTTTGCTTGAAATAATACCTTTTCTTTTTGAGTCCTCTATTCTACCTTCTTTATTTTTTTTCTTACTGGTATAATTGTATTCCTAGAATATGTTTAGTATGCCTGTTTTCACCTGTATGGAGACAGATCTAACAGACTGTTGATGCTGGAAAGGGATTTCACTCAAGGGCTATTTTTCTCCATCACTTTCAGCCACTTCACACAAGTAATTATCAGTGAAAGAATCATTAAGCGCTCATTATTCTGACATTGCCTACCTTGATGTGTTTAGCTGGCTGTAAACATCTGTAGAGAGGCCACTGGAGAGCAGATGTTCTCCATAATCCGGCATCAGACAGAGCAGATTAGTGTGTGTGCTTCATATGCTGCACTTGGAGGGCACGATTCATTCTAGCGCCTTTTAATACTAAAGCAGATTTCTGCTTATTCCATGAATGAATCCTTGAATAGCCGCTGTTCGCTCTTTAGTTCAGTTTCTTATTTATGTAATGTTAACTGTCTATTACATTTCTGCTGATCATTTACTCCAGTGACAAAATATTCTTAATGAGTAAAATAATGAACCTTGATCAGAGTTGCGAATATTAAGGGAGAACCTAGCACATACAGAAATCAGTCCAGCAAGTTATATTCTAAATGACGCAGTTGGAGGCACCCTGATATATAATTTATATGACTATGATATGCTAGGTAGGACTAATTTTGTCTTGCCTGCTTCAAAGAACAAACCACGTCTCATGCCGTTCTAATATATACATTAGAACGGCACAAGACGCGCATAATAGAAGTGCTCATGCTGGTGACTGTTGCTACTAAGGCACTTTATATTGACCTGTGGAAGCAGGCCAGCACCTGTGAAATGCATTGTCTTATGTGCATGAATAAATATTGTTTCCACCAAATGTGGTTTGTGCTTCGAGGAGGTGAGACAAAATTACTAATACCTAGCATACCATAGTCGCACCTGCACAGCAGACCTGGGATACAGAGTGGGGACGGTTATTTCCCGCAGGCTCTGACAGTGGTTGCAAGTTCTGCAACCCACGCTTGTGAGTATAATAGATCTCTAATTTATCACCATCCTGTGCAAACTAAATTGCACCAGTAGGCTCCTGGTCTTTCTCATCTTTAGAATCTTGGAGGCTGTGTGCAACCACAGAGAGTTTGCGGCAAGTATTTATTAGTTATAATACCCATAAATAGTAGACATGCAGGCAAGCAGTTCAGCTTTTTTGGGGTAGAACAAGCAATGATCATATCTATGTGGGTACAACTGGTAGTTCCTGTTGCTGCAGAGAATTAACTAAAAAACTTCCATAATTTGTTACATTGTTCTCCCTTGAAACAAATGAGCAGACGCACGCACACTACATTACACTACATATAGATACTCAACTGAACCAAACATACATCTTTGTCTAGCTTGAGGAAGATTGTGAAAGTGTTTATAAGGAACTGTATAGTTGAGCTCTTGGATGCATAAAGTATCCCCCTAGTGATGGGTTGCTGGAAACAACAGTTCTGTTATTGAAAAAAAACATAGGGCCTAAGTGGCAATCTAAAAATAGGTTTGTTTGCTTTTCTTCTCCCCATTTTTATAACATAAAATGGATAAAGGTGTGATGAAAGGAGAGAACACTCTGGAGTAAATAATAAAACAACTTTGGTACTAAAGTAAACATCGGCTTCATACAAAGTGGCAATCCTGCATAGAAGTCGTGATCATTTACGTGGATTGCTGCATTTATAAATCTAAAAAAGCAGGACAGCGGTAATAGAATAGGATATCTGTAAATTTATTGCTATCCTACTACATTCATGTAGTAAAATAAATGTCATATTTACTTTTACTATGAACCAATCTCTCCCTATTTTCATACAGAACTGTCCGCTAGTGGTGCCTAACCCTTAAACACCACCCCATCCCCCTCGGTGGTGAGTAACGCCTAACACACCTGACCTTAACACCCCCCCCTCCCCACGTGCCTAACTTTAACCCCTGACATCTTGTTTAAAAGTGTGCCCACTATGCAATTGCGGGTACAATTAGCGAGTGCTGCACCTACTATTTGTAGTTGCAATTCACATAGATGGTGTCCCTGGCGCCCTCTATTATTGTTGTCGCCCTTTTAAGCAAGTGGTCTCTTGTGTCATTTTTAACTGCTCCTGGCTAGAGGGTGTGTTCATCTGTTTACAGTTGATTAAGTTTGAAAGAACAAACATTTTCCATAAGCTACAGATTATAAATATTACTTTTACCCAATGCTCAATCCAAACACAGGTTTTGTTAGAGTGGTTGTGCGCAAACACACACACACACACACACACACTTGCATGCATGCACACACACAAACACGCTATTCTGCATCCAGAGGCACTGGCAGTAGAAGAATAAAGTTAATGAGGTAGCCGGTATTCACAGAGAGGCCTAGTGCACACCAGAGCGTTTCCGCTGCTGTTTGCGATCCGCTTGCGGGTGCGGATCCGCTAGGGTAATGTATTTCAATGGGCTGGTGCACACCAGAGCGGGAGGCGTTTTGCAGAAACGCATACTCCCGGGCTGCAGCAGATTTTAGATTGCGAATGCGTTTCTGCCTCAATGTTAAGTATAGGAAAAACGCAAACCGCTCTGAAAAACGGCACTTCAGAGCGGTTTGCCAGGCGTTTTTTGTTACAGTAGCTGTTCAGTAACAGCTTTACTGTAACAATACATGAAATCTACTACACCAAAACCGCTACACAAAACCGCAAAACGCTAGCTGAAACGCTGCAGAAAAATAAGAAAAAGCGTTTCAAAATCTGCTAGCATTTTGCGGATCTGCTAGCGGTTTTTGGTGTGCACCAGGCCAGAGTGCAGAAAACTCCTGCATCATTTAGTAAGTGTCAATCACTCTTGTAAGTGGGACCTACAGAGCTGTCTAACTTAGTGACCTTCTCTGTACTGTACATTTCCTTTGCAATAAACGGGGATAAATTAGCACTTAGCAAGACATTGGACTGTAAATCATGACTTCTGAGCAGAATATTCAAGAAGAAAAAGTAAAACGCTGTTTTAATAGTTTATAACTTTCTGTAGGATATGCAATTAATTGATTTCCTTGTGCTGAGTGGTTAATGGACATAAAAAAGAAATTATATGTATGAATTAAATAAGTAGAATACCTCAATAATAAATTCTCCTCCTTTGTTTCAAAATACTTTCCTAAAATTGTGTTGTAGTTTAATTATTGCTTATAAATGTATTGACAGCAATCAAAGCATGTGTGTGTGTGTATGAATGTGTGGCTTCAACCGACCATCTGCCAAATGGATATATTACCAAACAACTATCAAACGTTTAGTCTGCCAAAATAGATTATGTCCAGCTATGGGCCGATTTACACGGGCGTTACGCGGCGTCTCGGTCAAATGCTTTTGCAGAAAAGCATTTGATGGCTTTCTGCGGCGATCAGCGTTTTCACACCGAGGTTAAGCGACTATGGAAGTTGTATGTTGCTTTCAGGGTCAGGCTGAAACGCGGGGAAAAATTGGGAACGGAAGGCGGTATTTGTGCAAACGATGGTAAAAGTATCGAACAGGCGCTGACATTCACTTGCATGCAGCGCTTAACCGTTGCACGTTATGGCCGGCGGAAAATGACCCACAACCGCATGGACCGGTGCTAAGTACAAACATGCAATAACTGTCGCCTGTCATGCAGACGCACGCCGCTCTAGTGGAATCGCGCCCTTAGGCTTTTTCTGTTGGTAGGGTGCAGAGAGACAACAATCTGTGCATGACTGAGCTGATCCCTGCAGGTGGGGGGAGCAAAAATAAAATTGCAATTGGTCCTGTTCAGGTGCCCTTAAAGAACAACTAAAGTGAGAGAGAGATGGAGGCTGCATATTTATTTCATTTTAAGCAATAGCAGTTGTCTGGCTATCCTGCTGATATGGCTCTAATACTTTAAACCTTAGACCCTGAACAAGTATACAGCAGATCAGGTCGGTCTTGTCAGATCTGGCAAGATTGGCTGCATGCTTGTTTCAGGTTTTGATTCAGACACTACTGAAGCCAAATAGACCAGCAGGGCTGCCAGGGAACTGGTATTGTTTAAACAGAAATACATTTGACAGCCTCCATATTCTCACTTCAGTTGTCCTTTAAGGATCCGGCATGAGGTTTCCCCAACCACTCCTGACACCTGACCTGAATTGGTGGACCCTGTACACACAGAATGATTTTGAACTGAAAAGGTCGTTATCTGCTATTTCTGCTGACAATTATCTCCTTGTACATACCTTGTGGTCCTGGCCAACTGATGTGCATCTAGCGAGTATACCAGACTTTGTTGCAGAACCTCTTATGCAATCCTCTACCCTCTCATTTCTTTTATATTAAATCTGATGCCCTCTTACTTTGGGCACAGGTTCAATGCAAATAACATGAGTGTGGAAGCCACCTATGTCATACAACCAGTGCTTAGACTGGAGCTGCTGGTTGCCCAGTTTAGAAGCTAAATGTTGAGTAGAGCTAGTGCTGTAATTAAGGCATCTCTGTGGTACGGTATCTCCTGCCAGATAGTGGCATTTGTTATTTTAGCTTTCTGTATCACACACCCTCTCATTAGGATATAACTCAGCAGTATATACTTATATTTAGATGTTTTCTCCTCAATTCTGTTGAGTGTATTTTTACATTGGTTATATAACCATCAATGCTCTTGAGGACATCTTTTTTTTATTTTTTTATTGTAAACTAAGTTATGAACTCACCCTGCCATTTCTAGAATTTGCAGTTGGTGTAATGGGCAGCTATTAAGAGATGTTCTCCTTTCTGCCAGTTCAGAGTATTATAACGCTGTCCATGTTTCCTTCAGATTCGACATACAGGCATTTCTACCACATTTCCATAGAAAGCTGAACATAACATCTTTCAGATCATTAGCACCCCCTAGTGCTTCAGCAACAAGCGATTCATTTGTAACTCACAAGTATGAAGCTGCTTCTAAGAGCAGTTTATTGAATTTTAGTTGCGTTTAAAAGGCTACAATGATATATATATATATATATATATATATATATATATATATATATATATATATATATATATATATATATATATATATATATATATATGTTTTAAAATGTCCATATTCTATGTATAGTTTATAAATAATAAAGAATAATATTCTGATGGCTTTACAGACAGCTCAGGCCTATTACAGTCCTTTGGCATATGATGAATGCATGGTTTGGGTGACCTTTCCCCATACAGACAGATTGCTCAGTTATCTGCTCTATAAAGATGGGTGGGTGAGTGGGAGTGAACTGCGTTGGGAAGTAGATATAGATATTCCAGCAGGCCCCAATCACTAATAAACACTTGGCAGGCATCAGGGGACACCAGTAAGCTGAAAATGTGTAGGAATCTGCAATCATTAAATTATTGCATGACATTCTCTTTACACCATACCAATACATCAAGATACAGTGATGAGCTGCTTTGTTTTTGAGAACACAAAATAAACAGCAATTCTCAATAAATTCTTGTAAGAATGGAAAAACACTTTTTCCATTTTGCTGGTATTAGGCTTTAGCTTATAGAACATCCATACACCTTTAAGAAAACCTGATCTGAAAATAAAAAGTCAAAATAAACATAAACAAGTCATACTTACCTCACATGTAGTCTACTCCTCAATCTCTATATCTTTATCCTCTCCCGTGTCCTGTTTGTCCACTGTGATCAAGGGAATTCTCTGTTCTACATTTTGAAAATGGCCATTACCCATAACAGCTTTCTGGTCAGCACACTGTTAAACTGTAACATCGCCCATTTGAGCAATAGGGAAACATGAACATTACCGGGCACATCGGTTGTCCACTCAGCTATAACTGACAGCAACTGATATATAACTGACAGCAACTGATATATTTCAGTTCTGACAAAATGTTGTCAGAACTTGAAGAGATCATTGTCAGAAAAAAATGGTGAGCTTCTAAGAGGAACAGATGGCAAGGTAACTATTTAATGTTCATTTGAAGTTACCTCATGTGTTTATTTTAAATAATTGTACTCAGTACAGGTTCCCTTTAAACACCTGTTGCTCCCAGCGAGATTCAGCTGTTTACACAATTAAAAGGAAACTTGCGGGGGGAAAATGGAGTCTGTATTGTATCACTGTATTGTGATATGATGTAGATAGTTGTATTGCACTTTAGCACAGGGCACTCGAGCACTTTAATGTACCCCTGATAAAGCCCCCAATTTAAGGGGAGTGAAACATGTAGTGTTGGGTGGTGAATTTTTCCACCCTGCAGTGTAAATTGAGGATAACCCCAGTGAACGCATAGGGGGAATATTGCTATATTTGTCTCAATCCACTAATTTACATTCACACAAAAATGTTTAGTAATGACCAATATATTTAAACTATTTATTAAAAGTTAAGTTCTAGGCCTTTATTCTGCTCCAATCCAAGGTTAGCACTGTGTATTTATTCTAATCAGGTGTGTGTATAGTTCAAGGATCAGCCAGGGCTATGGAGTCAAAGTCGAGGAGTCAGAGCAATTTTTGGGTACTGGAGTCGGTGGTTTCATAAATTGAGGAAAGATTTTTATCCTACGAGTATAAAGGTCTGCTGGGGAAAGTGTGTAGAAGTAGCAGGGGACTATGTTGAAAAGTGAACAGGAAGCTAATAGCTGAGAAGCTTTCTCATATATTCCAGAATGGGAATACTGAAAACTATACAGTGTAAATAGGTAATTATTAAATTGGCATGCCTGTAATATTTAATAATAATCCTAACATTTCTATAGCGATTTTCCCCTGTTGGACTTAGCACAGTGTACAGTTTCCTCAACCAAACTCACATGCTAGTGGTTCTGTCAGCAAAGACTTCCATGTCACCCTTCACAGCACAGGAGGGTTTTCCCGTGCGTTGCAATCTAATGTGTTCAGGAACGTTTTATCAGGCGATATATATGTAATACCTTCAGGTTTTATATGATTGCATAGATCCACGTGATACTGTATGTCACATCACTTGTGTCGGTAAAAGTGTGCATGAAACTGCATTCGTGCACATGTTGAATAGTGTGAAAAGGACACAGAAGAGTCAAGGCTACGATATGATTGGGGACTGTAAATGTTGGTTCATTTTGTGTAAAAGCTCTTACTTTAAGATCGAAAATGTCGAATCAGTGTTAAGGATAAAGTTATTCTAAGAAGCTTTTGCGGATTGCATGGTTTCCCAGCTGAGCGGTGGTCTCATATGACATAGAGGAATGCAGTGCCATGCATAGCAGTGGCATAGCTAAGGAGCTCTGGGCCCTAGTGCAAGTTTTACATCAGGGCCCCCAAGCACTCTATACATAACAATTGATATGGCCCACCAAAACCTGCCAAGGACAACCACAGTATCAGGTGCAAACAAGGGATGGGAAATACTTTGTTAATGATTACTACAATTCACAGCACCTAGAGAAGCGATTATTACCAGCATAGGACCAATAGAGAACTAATACTACAATTCAGGAAGGGCTCCTCAGGGGCCCCTCTGGCCCAAGGGCCCCGATGCGCTCGCAACCTCTGCAACCCCTATTGCTACACCACTGATGCATAGCATCACATTAATCATCCAGATTTGATCTAAAATCTGATTGACATTTGAGGCTGTATTGGGCTGTATCAATACACCATGATCTGTATTTCCATCAGTGTTTCAAGCACTGGTCAGGATGATCGATGTTTACACTGTGTCAGGCTGACTTGAGCCATGGATTCAGGGAGACCTGACAGTGTCACACAGAAGATAGCAGCGGAGTCACAAACGTTCTTCCACCTGTCATTCTCAGTGAGATATCTTCCTGTTTAAAACCATCCTTTTAGCAATTAATAAATGGTGATTGAATTTAGGCCTTGTCTTCGGATGAAAAAAAGAGGTTAGGAAGTTAATGAAAATATCTCAAGATGTGCACAGCTCAAGCATTTAATTATGAGTGAAATCATGCCTTATACTTAAATAGGTTTGCTCTTCAGCCTCAAGTCACTCAGCATCTAAAGCTGCACCTTGTTTGAAGGCTTCAGTTCAGCGCTTTTGTCAGATCAGACATGTGAATTGCTTTGTAGCCCCTGCAGCAAAAAAAAAATGGATTTAAAGGAGTTTCCTCTGCTTTACGGCTTATGAGTGACTTTTTGGGTAGATTATCTAGACCTGCCCTTGTACTGCGTCTTTTCCACCTTGCTTCTCAATGTCAGCGATCTAATAGCCATAGGGAGGAGGGGGTACCCAACAGAAGAATAACGCTTTAACTGGGAGCGTCCCTTATAATGATGGATTATGTTTAAATTTGTAATAAAACACCGCAGCAGCGCGAGGAGGCTGTTTTCATATTAATGTTCTCATTTAAGACTATGCTGTGCTGGGAATAAAAGTTGCTGTTATATAGAAAATCAGAATATTAATGAACTGTGTGTTTTCCTGAATAAATCAGTAATATAAGTAATTGGCTTAGAGTTGAGCTGGGATTTTCAACCAGGTCCCATAAAAGGAACTTTGTGGCTTATGAGAAAGTTATCTATTATGTATCTTGGGATCTTTTACTCAGTAGAAATTGATGGAAGTCCATCTAAAACCAAGCTGAACCTGACTGGCACTAGCTGCACAGGGCTGCAACGCCTCTTAAAGGCACAACTGTCTTTGTTACAGCTGCAACAGGTGCTACAAACTTACACTAATGGAAGATGTTCACTTCCAAAATAATGTGCCTGTTGGACAGGGGGACCTCATTCTGGTGAAAGGGCCTAGTACGAAATCTTTTTCATGCAAATTTTGGAAGCGAACATCCTCCATTAGTAAGTAACGGGTGCAGTTGTGCTTTTAAAGTGAACCAGAGACGAAGCACTCTCATGTATTTTACCATATATATCATTCTGTCTCATTCTTCACTGCTCAGCCTGCTTCTAATCAGTCCTGATAAAATTCCCGGCTGAGCATTCAGTCTGGCTTTGTTTAAGAATCATTATAGCTGAGTCTTTCTTCTCTGATGTCTTTTCAAGTCCAAGCCTGCCCCTTGTGGCTCTGCTATAATGACTCAGCTGTAATGATTCCTGAGCAAAAATCCAGACTGAATGCTCAGTCGGGGATTTTATCAGGGCTGATATGAAGCAGGCTGAGCAGTGAAGAATGAAACAGAGAGCAGGGTAGGCGTTTTCTCTAATGTTCCCACTGATATATATGGTAAAATACATGGAGGGGTTTTGTCTCTGGTTCACTTTAACCTCCTTGGCGGTAACCCCGTGTGTGACACGGGGTAAGCCGCCGGAGGGTGCCGCTCAGGCCCTGCTGGGCCGATTTACTTAATTTTTTTTTTGCTGGACGCAGCTCGCACTTTGCTAGCTGCGCCAGCACCCCGATCGCCGCCGCCACGCGCCCGATCGCCGCTATCCGGTGCGGCGCGCGCCCCCCCCCCCAGACCCCGAGCGCTGCCTGGCCAATCAGTGCCAGGCAGCGCCGAGGGGTGGATCGGGTCTCCCAATGACGTCCCGACGTCGCTGACGTCATCCCGCCCCGTCGCCATGGCGACGGAGGGAAGCCCTCCAGGAAATCCCGTTCTTTGAACGGGATTTCCTGATCGCCTATCGCCGGAGGAGATCGGCGGGGCTGGGGGGATGCCGCTGAGCAGCGGCTATCATGTAGCGAGCCCTCGGCTCGCTACATGATAAAAAAAAAAAATGTTTTAAAAAAAACTGTTGCGCTTCCCCCTGGCGGTATTTTTCATACCGCCAAGGGGGTTAAGAGGCTTTTCAGCCCTATGCAGCTAGTGTCAGTCAGGTGCAGCTTGGTTTTTAGATGCGCTGCCATCTTTCTACTGTGTACAAAACTGTAAATTCAATCCTAGACTCTTGTCATTAGGCCATATAATCTAAAAAGGGGGGTATCACAAACCCTCAGGTTATGCATAGTTTGGAATCAGAAACAATCTTCCCATGAAGTATTCTGTAACAGCACTTTGTGAAATCAGCGAACATTAGGCTGTATCGCAGGTTAACATTATTGGCATAACTACAAATGGATTGTAGGTAATAGTTATGCAGAATATAGCTCAGCATGTAAAAAAAAAGTTGTGATTTAAAAAAACATAGACCTAAACACAGCAAATTGTAACTGCAGTCAGGATGATTATATAAATGATATTCAGAAGCAAAGTTCTTGGCAGGATACTATTTTCATGGGCTAAATATGATTGCCACCGAAGTAAGCCTTATTTCCTTTCCCTTCTGGATTCAGATGTGGGAAGGATCAGTGTGGTTTAACCATGTGACACAAAAAGTAGGAAAAACAATCTGTGCTAGACTAAATTTCCTAGCATCCCTGCACTGCAGTAGAATATGATGAGGTGGAACATTGTAGGTCACAGGAGGAAGGTGTGAGCATTCCAAAGACCTCAGTCCTGCTAGTAGGAAGTAGATGTGAGCATTCTGAAGACCTCAGTCCTGCTAACAGGAAGTAGATGTGAGCATTCTGAAGATCTCAGTGCCGCTAACAGTAAGTAGGTGTGAGCATTTTGATGACCTCAGCCCTGCGAAAAGGAAATAACAGGCTCTTGGGTTTTTAACCCTGTTGTGATAGTTGCACAGCTACAGAAAGACAATTTGTATTTTAGTAGAAAATATAATACTTACACTTTACAATAATTAATATGATCACTTTCTGAATTTCCATTGGTCAATAATGGATTTATTTGAGCTTTTATATAACTAATGTAAACAAATGTTCTTGTATGTCTGTTCCAAGAAAAATATAGCAGTTCTTTGCCAAGTTTATCTGTAAAAGTTTACAATCTTAGTACAAACTCGCTAAACGTTTGGACCCTACCAAACTTGTTGGCTTACTGCCGCAGGTAAATAGGTAAATCATCACTTCCACATATCCAGCAGCCTCAGCTTCCTAGTCCTTTGAAGCAAACTATAGTAGTTAATTAGTATAGCAGTCAACAGCTTTTTGTCTTTGTTTTTTATGACTATTAAACACTGGGTGCAGTTATAGCGTTCAATATTAACCATGCTGGATTTCCCAATGTGCGTGCCTCAAGGGCCTACACACAGGTAACAAGGATTAATGGTATGGCTGGGAGAGAGGAGGGAGGAGAGTCAGGTGTGTGATTCACTCAGCAGTACAGTATGTGTAATCCTCTCATTCAGAGACAGTATAAACTGCCAGTGGGATTATCAGTCTCTTCTCCAGAGCACCACATCCTAGCTGAAAATATGGATTGTGAGCGCCTTCTAATATTTCATGTATACCGTACCTCATTCAAAATGTTAAAACAATCTCCATCCAAGTATGATGTGAGATCTCACATGATTTAACAGAACAGAATAGATTTCGAGCTTAATCGTTGACTTCAGAAAGTCCGCACCCACCCCACCACCAATTCACATTGACGGTACGGAAGTGGCCAGAGTGCCTTGTGCCCGCCTCTTGGGCACTACCATCTCCAGTGACCTCAGCTGGAGGCCTAACATCACTGCCATCCAAAGGAAAGCCCAGCAGAGACTCTACTTCCTTCGTCAGCTGAGGAAGTTCGGCATGGCCCCAGAGATCTTGACCAGCTTCTACTCCGCCATCATTGAATTGATCCTCTGCTCCTCCATCCTTGTCTGGTACACCGGCGCCAGCGACAGGCTCACACTTCAGAGGGTCATCAGGGCAGCGGAGAGGGTCATTGGAAGACCTCTTCCCCCACTTGACCTCCTACACAAGAGAAGGCTGAGATCGAGGGCGCTGAGGATCGCCAACGATTCCACTCACCCGGGCCACCGCTACTTCTGTCAGCTCCCACTGGGACGGAGGCTTCGGGCCATCTCCACAAGAACTTCCAGACACAGTAACTCTTTCTTTCCCGCGGCCGTCAGCCTCCTAAATTCCCTCCACATACTCCCATCTGCACACAATAACTAATGATAGGCCATTCTGGTCTTTTGACCTGTTACGGGGTACTGTATAACTGCTGCTCTTGCCTGTAATGCAAATGTTAGTGCAATATAATGTGATTGTTAATGCTTGACCTCTGTGTATAGTGTAATGCAACTTCTGTTCAGTCCTGCTGTTCTATGCTACCTATCGCTGTTATGAGCTATATGTACTGTGCCAAACCCAATTCCGGGCATGACCCAGTCATGCTTGGCGAAATAAAGAATTCCTAATTCCTGATTTATTTATTTGCTATGACAAAGATGTCAGTGGAACAATAGGTCATAACAAAATTGGTTAGAGAAAAAGCATTTATGAGACTGTAGCTGCATGCATATGCCTTTTTGCCACTGCAGATGGTCATTGAGATGCTAATGATTTTGACTTGATACAAATATTACGTTAATTTTATACAACTTTTTGCATCTTGGAATTGGACCAATCAGTATCATCAGCTGCTGCATTCGATTGGCCCAATTTCAAGCTGCATGCATTTGACCAACATTTTGATAAACTCAAATTAGCACCTTATTGACCATTTCTACTTGCCCCCTAATAGCAAACAATTTGTAACAAAGCATTTTCCATGATCATTTAGAGATTCCTTACTAAACCGGACCCTATGTCAAATGTGTGTGCATACATTTTGCATATAGAGCTGGTTAATTTTGGTTACTGATATTCGAATACCAACTTAAAGTGGTCCCAAATTAAAAATACAAGATTTCAGAAATAAAATCTATTTTCTAAATTATAATGATAAATAGCAGCCTTTTTTCAGCTGCATGATGACAAATATAAAATATTTTACATTTATTGGAGGAACCCCTCCCTTCCTTTCATATTGCCGGGATTTTTCCGGCAAACTGGTGGAGGAGATAAAAAAACAAAAACAAAACACAGGCTGCTACTGATGATATCACAGGGGAGGTGATCTTAGCTTGTGTGAGATTTCACATAGACGATGCCAATGTGAGGGAGGGTAGCTGATGACAAACACACCCATGATCTAATAAAACCTCCTACTAAGCTCAGAAGTAATGGCTGCCACCTGTATAACCCTAGTTATGCAAAGAGAAGGGTGAAAAGCATGCACTGAAATGCTCATAGGCTTAAAGTGACTCTGTAACAAAAATTACAACGTTTTTTCTGCCATCCTACAAGTTCCTAAACCTATTCTAATCTGTTCTGGCTCACTGCAGCACTTTGTACTATCATGGTCTCTGTAATAAATCAATGTATCTTTCCCCTGTCAGACTTGTCGGCCTGTGTCTGGAAGGCTGCCAACTCTTCCGTGCTGGTCTGTTCCTCTATGCACACTCCAGTGTGTGTTTTATTTACATAAGCCAGCAGCGTCTCTGCTATCTTATCAGTGATAGAAGAGAGCTGGATAAAAATCCTCCTCTGTTATGCTGGATACACACGGTGCGTTCGTGCACTCGATTTTCCCGTCGATTCCCGTCGATTCGTTTATTTCCAACATGTCCGATTTGGATTTCGATGGATCGTTAGGTCGATTCGGCATACTTTGCATGCGAATCGACCTAACGATCCATCGAAATCCAAATCGGACATGTTGGAAATAAACGAATCGACGGGAAAATCGAGTGCACGAACGCACCGTGTGTATCCAGCATTAGGCTGTGAAAGTAGCTGGCTGACACATACTGAGGAATTACAAACACAGGCACAGGCAGAGCTGTCTGCAGGAAGCCTGTAATGTTCAGTGCATGAGAGAAGAAGGGGACAGAAGGTAAACACACAAATGATCTTTTGAGATTCAAAAGGAAAGCTGTATACAGCCTGCTTGTGTATGGATGTATTTTCTATGTGTGGACATACTGTACATCAACCTACTTCCTGTTTTGGTGGCCATTTTGTTTGTTTATAAACAAACTTTTTAAAACTGTTTTTGACTACTTTTAATGCGGCGGGGAGCGGCGAAATTGTGACAGAAGGTAATAGGAGATGTCCCCTAACACACTGGTATGTTTACTTTTGTGCGATTTTAACAATACAGATTCTCTTTAAAGGAGTGATTATTTATCTTTGTATGCGTCAGAGTGGTGCAACTAAATATTTTGAATTAAAAAATGTTTGGTTTGAGTCCGCTTTAATTAAGGTACTTTTGATCGGGTGTTTTTTTTTGTTTTTGTTTTTTTTTTTAATTTTGGAATAAAATTGCCCTTTATTGAAAGTGAACAGCTCCTTTTTCAAGCTGTTCACTTCCAATTTTTGACATTCTTATGTCACGAGAAGTCCTTGGTGTGCTGCATCTCCACCACTCTTTTCTGTTCTATAGCTGAGCATTTACAGCAATCACCAAACAGTAGAAGAGTAAGGTCTGCACTTGTCCAGGTTTTCAAATCTTTATTCTAGGACGTATTCATACAATAGAACACAGGAACATGCATCAAATTGCTGACATGTTTCGAGCTGCAAGCTCTTAATCATAGCTGGTCGTACAATGGCGAAACCCCACATATATGGGAAAACACCCATGCACTAGCCCTTCTAGACTCCGCCCAATAAAGGCGGAACAGTCTTCAATATGCAGTGGGGTATTAAAACCACTCCCACTTGTCTGATGCAAAGGTGAATATCACAATGCACATAAAGAAAACGCTATAAAAATAAGAATGAATGTTAAAAATCACCAAACAGTAGCTGAACACAGGTGCTCAGTTCATTCACTGTACGCCAAGTGCTGACACCAAATTCATAACTGGCCATGAAGGTGCAGTTATCATGTAAGGCTATGTACACACAGGCCAGGCCGATTGGACAAACAGTTGGAAACGTCATACACATACAGTACGTGCTAGTATGTACCATCACAAAATAAACAATCATTTATCAATCATTTTTGATCAGTTTACAGCAATAATCATGTTTGATCTTCAGAGAATTTGACCACTGATCAGGTTAATTATTTACTTGTGTACAAGCCCTAACAAATGCGTTGACCCTTTAATGCAAACCTGTACTGAAGAAAAGAAGCAAAGTCAGATACTTGCCTAAGTACAGGGAAGTCTAGATGCTCCCGGGGCTTTCCGTGTCTTTCTGGACTCCACTGCGGCTGGCTGGGTCACTGTTCTTGCTCGTGGCCAAAGCTCTGTGAATGAGTGTGGCTTTACTCAGGGCCAGCCCTACCATATAAGCAAGGGAGGTAATTGCCCCAGGGCCCAAGAATCCATAGGGCCCCCCACGTGTCCCCCATCACCTCCTCTCAATATGAGTCACAGCCAATAATCACCCGGTCCAGGTACGAAATTATGCAGAAGGGACAGGGAACTGGGCAGCAGGGGGAAGGAAACATACATTACCTGCTATGAGTTCTTGGTCCTGTCTCTTGGCTCCATTCAGCGCAACGCAGTGCCTTGGCTTCCCGGATGGCAGCAGCAATGTCACTGTCCCAATGATGCAGGGTGGAAGTGGGACCACATGGTGCCTGACATTAATTTAAAGAGCACTTGGTCCAGCAGTGAATACTGTGGGAAGATGGGGGAAAATTTGCACCAAAAATAAAGGAGACCCTAATGTCCCTTAGGTGGAGGGTGGGGAGGGGGGTTTCAGGGGAACCATCACAGTTAGAACCGGCCCTGCCTGTACTCCGTAGTGTACTCATGGACAAGTGGCTTCTGCTTGCTGCACAGTACAGCAGGGAAGCGGGACCACAAGAACATATCCAACAAGCCATTGCCAGATATGTTCAGAGGGACCCTGCGCAGGAACAGTGGGCATCTGGATAGATCGAGAGGCTACCTTCTAAGGAGGTACAGTAAATATCTAACTTTTCTTTTTTTTCAGTACAGGTTTACTGTAACACACACACAAATAGCTGTCACCACATGTTTTAATCAAGACACTAATAACAACTCCTGGCAACCACAGTTACAAGTCTGACTTTCAGGTAAAGTCTGTCTAACCCACTGTCATATTCCAACAGGGATGTCATACTTTCAATATAGCATCAGAAGACAGAATTTCTTTTCAGAGATTTAGCATAATCATATGAAATATTATTTAATAAACTGAAAGAAAAACAAAGTGCATAAATATTTAAATCAGAGAGCACAAAAGCTAACAAGGGCAGCAGTGTGGACAATATTAAATCAGATAATCTATGACCAAGTGGTGCGAAACAGTAAATGATGAATATCAGCTAGATATCAACCCCGTACCACATGAAATAGTCTCTATGCCTATCTTTATTATTACAGGAAGGTAAGCACCAAAGCGCAACTTAGAGGTAGAACATCCAATGCAACCAGCAGACGTGGCTGCCCCACATTAATAAATGTATGAGACTGATAGCCATTTCTAGTGTTTGGACTAGACATATTTGATCTGAGCTAAGGGCTTCTTTCTCAGGCATAGGTGAAGTTCTGTTTCCTCTCTTGTGTGTAAGATGTGAAGTAACATCTATTACATTGTGCTGCTTTTGAAATCCACTAAGCAGGCATTATTTAAACACTAGCGCCATCAATCCTGCTGTTTATAATGAATTTCTGCATAAAAGGAGAGGTCCTCCTATAAATGGATTTTTCCTTTCTCCCCACTGTGAGTATCAGCTGAGAAGAGACAATACAAGTTGGTTCCCATGCGGTGGGTGGGCCCTTTTGGCATGATTTTGGAAAGTGGTGAGCCTGCTATGAAAGGATGTTTTGATTGCTTATGATAAATGTGCCCAGCATGGTAGCCAGTCTTACTATCACTGAGCCATTGCTTCTGCTTACCCAGCAGCCTTTGCTTCTTAGCCCTTGGCAACAAACTGTACTGGTTACTTAGAACAGGGAATAAAAATGCTGAGGAACTTGTGCTTTACTGGTTTGAATTGTTTTTTTTTCTTCTTCACCATCCTTCCTTTAGATGTTTCGTAATTATAACTTCAGTGAAGCCAGCCTACAAAGACTTTTTACAAGATATGTATTTAGTGTTACATTACATGTATGTCCAGAGGCATGCCTGAGCGCCACATGGTCCTGATGCATGTTTGAAACCAGAATCCTAAATGCAAAACAAAAAAAAAAACAGCTCTGCTTGCCAGTGCTTGATAAAAACATGAGTAAACTGCCTTTTCAAAACAGTTGTTTTTAGTTAAATAATAAATATCCTCTTTCGAGTTTATGCTTTTGTGGCCGTTTTTACAGTATAACTAGAACCTTCGTTGTGTAGCGTCTGTGCAGCCTTAATGTGCGTTTATTTTCTTTTTATTCTAGATTTTGGATTTATATTGTCGACACGTTGCAATTTTACAGTCCTTTTGAACAGTTCTCATCACTCATCTTATGATGCTCACAGACTTCTGTCTCTTTAAAGTTACCTATACACTATGTGGCATTTTGATTGGTTATTGCCCGGGGTACACTAGAAATCATTGGAATCCCCAGTACAACTTTGATGGGCCTCACCCTAAAGTTCATACCCCCTTCTCCTGTTTAACCCATTTCCCAGGAGCTGTCTAGCAAACACAGCCACTACAATTCCTATAATGGACAGGGGTGTCCCACTGCTCACAATACATCAGGCAGCCTTCTTCCTGTAGGCACCAAAGCAAAGTGTGGGGGTGGGGGGTGTCTTTTCATAAAAATTTTTAGTGCATTTGTACAGCTATCCCTTCTATATAGACAATTGTTTCTCAACATTACTATGACACATACCACTTTAGGAAAGATGAAAATTTGCCATCTAAGCAGCGTTAGATAACCAGTAGGGACATATCCTCGATTACTTTGAACAGCAGACAACCATGTCAGCGAGTAAAGGCGGGGAGTAATCTCATGCCCAGAGCAAATGGAACAAATAGCTGCACACGGCCGACTTTCTCCTATGTGATTTTTAGCAATGACCAAAATTCTCTAAAATGCCTGATTCAGGGTTAAACAGTAATGTTGTCCTTTTCATGCAGGTCAGATATAATGTGTCAATGTTTCTTGATGTATTGACCCTTCAACACTTGTTTTCCGCATGAGGCTTGATCACTTCATAGACTGTTTTTTTTTTGGTTAGTTTTAGCTCTAGCAGTATTGATTCCCAAACATGCTTGATTGTGTGTGTGTGTGTGTGTGTGTGTAATGAGTCATAGGGGATAGAGAAGCTTAGTGCCTGCTATTCGCCAGGACAGGGTCTGATTGGATTTACAGCAGTGAACCTCCTGGAGCATAGGTTAATGTTACTTATTTATTGCTGCACCAGCCGGAGGGGCGTACAAGCTCCTCACTGTGACGCTAAGTAAGATTGCTTGCTGTTATTTCCCACTCTTCCCAAGCAGATCTTCCATACTAGTACAGATTTTGTTGTTGTTTTGTTTTTTGAGATATGAAAATGTCTGGGCTTAACTACACTTTTTTTTCCATTTTGTTGTGGAAAAGTGTGGGCTTCTAAAATGAGATAACATCTCTGTGATTTGTGTAGGGGTATGTATTTTTCCAATGCTAAAAGTTTGTTTTTAAAGAAATAATTTGTGCTACAGGAAAGTCGTGCATACCTACCTAAAGTTGGTTAGTTTAGTTGTTGGAGCTTTATACATTGTATATATATATATATCATACATAAATACATTTTATATTATTCATGCTTAAAACTTTTTGTAAAGACTTTGTAATTGTTGCAGAATAAAAAAAAGAAACTAGCTTTTTTTTCACCAGCTCAGAGATTTTCATTGACTTATAGCTACCTGCGCATAATAGGCCTGCCGGAATCACTTTCTCTCAAGGATGCAGGAATTGTATTTTTATGACCACTTGCCACTAAGGGCAGCGTGAGACATTAACAGAGGACTTCTGTTTTCAGTTTCTCTATTTTCTGCTACCAGAAAGACATCAATGCATTCCATGCATTTACAGCACAAGTTCTGCCAAGTGAGGTCAAAAGCAGTGCACTTACCTCAAATGAGTCTTAGAAGCTGCTAATGGGTTAAAGTAAACTTGAAGTGTATGGGCAGCACGGTGGCGTAGTGGTTAGCTCTCTCGCCTTGCAGCGCTGGGTCCCTGGTTCGAATCCCAGCCAGGGAACTATCTGCAAAGATTTGTATGTGCTCTCCGTGTCTGTGTGGGTTTCCTCCGGACACTCCGGTTTCCTCACACATTCCAAAAACATACGGATAAGTTAATTGGCTCCCCCTAAAATTGGCCCTAGACTACAGTACTTTAACTACATAATATAGACATATGGCAATGGTAGGGATTAGATTGTGAGCTCCTTTGAGGGACAGTTAGTGACAAGATATATATATATATATATATATATATATATATATATATATATATATATATATATATACACTGTACAGCGCTGCGTAATATGTTGGCGCTATATAAATACTAAATAATAATAATAAAGTGTATCTTACCTATAAGATAAAATGTCAGTTTTCCCAGTTAGTCTCACCAGAACTGCTCACAGCAGTGAATTCACACATCAGCACTGTGCATACACAAACCACACAAGCCACGTATAAGGCACAAACAACTCCTGCAACTGAGTGTGTGCGATATGTGAGCTGGTGCATGCCTAGTGCAAAAGCAAGAGTTCTTGTGAACCATATAGACACCAGAGGCTGCAGGTCACAAGGGATTCCTAAAAGCTAAAGGAGCATCTGCCATTACTTTAGTTTATTATGTAGATGTGGTTCAGGTACCCTCTAACAGAGATATGAGAGCAGAGATGGCCAAATAGCCTGATGCCTGGTACACAGGGTGCAATTTGTCTGTCGGGTCGATCAGTAATTTCTAGTATGTCCAACTGCCCCTGATCAAGAAAGGGATCGAGTTATAGATCAGTACGGCACAAAATTGATCCCTTTTTTGATCGATCATTTTCGGCATGTCATCTGTTACAGATTAACCTTTCAATCTGATGGGAAAATTTCATTGTGTGTACTAGGCATAAAATTCCTAGTTCTGTAGTTTTTGCCATAAATTGATATTACTACCAGACCACACCGCAGAAAATAGCCAATAGTAGAATATTGGTAGAATAACCAATATTATGGTTACAAAATTGCTCCGACTCCTCGACTCCCACCTCTAATACTTACTAGGGCTGTGGAGTTGGTACAAAAATCATCCGACTTCTCAGTTTAGGAAACCACTGCCTCCGACTCCAGGTACCCAAAAGTTGCTAGCATCCTGTTGAAAAGTGGCCACGTGCTATACAAACTGCTGCTACAAATAGCGGGTGCGAAGCCTTGTTGCACACTATTTTAGCGGGCACCCTTTTCAACAGGACATGTCTTGCCCCCTTTTTAACTGCTTCCCCCTTAAATACCTTCCACTTCGTATATGTAATCATTATTTTGTTGTGCGTTTGTATGAAACTTATATATTATAATATGCATGCATTAAGACATCCAATATTAAGTAATTCTGTAAGTAGTATACCATAGGAAGTCGGTTTCTCCTCGCATATCTCTGCTTTTTTAACCTGGAAAGGAGGTTTTAGCAGGAACAGGCCTCAGCAATTTGCTGCATAGCTATTAGAAGACAGGTCACAAGTACATTGCTTTGGAACACACTAAAGACCCCTCCAGCTAAAAGAGGATTACAAAAATAATTATTGTAAAAAAAATACATTTAAGATTGTGCAGGAAAGAGAAGTTTAATATTTTGCCCTCAGGTGAGTGTTACAACAAGCTTCAACATAGCAATATATCTATTTAAGTGTATGTAATCAGTAGAATCATTGTCAGCACCAAGGCCAGCATAGACTGCACAATACTGAGGGCGATTCAACTTGAAGCTTTCTTGGCTATCAGGGTACTCATGATCTTCTGTATATTTTAATTCTGTTTAGTTAAAATGCAACATAATCCTTTTTTTTAGAAAACACGGTAGATGACTATTGCTGCATCCGTTCTCTCATTTATATAAAGAACGTTAAGGAAAACAGCTGTCTTGATGCAATGGAAGCCTTGCTGTGACGTTTTATAGCAAAGGGGTGAGGTGAGCATACTTGGTCTGTGCTGGTGGTGTAGTGGCAAAGCAATATGGGATGCAGGGGTTGCGACTGCACCAGAGTTCCTGGACCAGAGGGAGCCACAATGGACGCTCCTTCAATTGCTGGATTACCTCTTCACTGGTGCTATGCTGGCATTGATCACCTCTATATGTGTTTTAAATAGGGGTAATCATTAACAAACTCCCCTGCTCAAACCTCTCTTTGACACTGCGGTTGTCCTTGGCAGGTTTTGGTGCTCTTTAGCTACGACACTGTTGTGGTTTCAGGGTAGCTTATCTTGTGCCGATAGCCTGCTCTCTCACTACCAAGGCCATTACTAAAATCCATCAATAAAGTTATGGGGTCCAAACAAAGAACCTTTTAGGGCCTTGTTAACGAGGCATGTAAATTGAGCGATGGCACTAAGTGCTGCTATAGGCTCTATTGGACATTTGTGGTTGTGTCATGCCAAGTGTATCATTTAGGCAACGGAGTTAAGTTATCCTGTAAAGTGTTTCGATATAGATGTGGTGATGGAGGGTTGATAGTGTGTCAATATGAGTGGTAAGGGCTAGGGAAGTTAGTGTTAGGCAATGGTAGGGGGAGGTTATTGCTAGGTGTACGTTAGGGGGAGGTTAGTGTTAAGAGTAAGTAGGAAAGATTAGTGTTGGAGGATAGTGTAGCTGGGGAAAGCAACTGTAGTAACGCCACGCAAATTACTGATGCTAAGTGTCTATTTGAATACTATACAGTAGAATCTCGTTACAGTAAACTTTGATATAGTAAACCTCAGGCTATAGTAAACTTAGTTCTCAGGTCCCAGCAACTGCATCTGCATAAATATACAATCTATGACCAATTCTGATATAGTAAACTACTTGTCCTGGTTCCTTGGAGTCTACTATAAAGCGATTTTACTGTATTTAGATTATGGCAATATCCAATGGCCAAGTTACAAAGCAAAACGTTTACACGCCTTGTTAAGCTCCTTTCTGTGCATCCCATCTATTGGATCCAGTGCTGAAGTATTAGCTGGAAGCCCCCATGGTGGCCATGATCACGGCAAGTCTAAGGGTGTTCTTTAATTTTAGGGTATCTCACTCTGTAATTCGAAGTCCTACCCAGCGTGGACTGTGTCCTTGTGGAAGGAAGGAGATGGCTGACGTAGAGCATCTGTGTGGGCAAGGTATGGCAGGACACTCAGCGAGGAGATGAGCTGTCTGGGTTTCCAGACACCCAGTAATTAGTAGGAAATTCTCCAGTCTATGGGAAGAATTGGAATATTTTTTATGTACGGTAATGACTAAATGACTGATGCAAACACTATAATTACTTTGTTTCGGCAGGAAAGAAAACATGACTTCTGAAGTGATTTTTATCTCCACACATAAATAACTAACTCATATGTTTATCTGGCTGTTCTTTCAACTGCAAATGTTAAACACAACCTAACTTAGTGAAGTAGCTCTAGCACTGCCCGCATGCTGCTATTACTTTCCTGATTAGAAAATGCATGTGGATTGACTGCAGAGCAGTCCATAGGCTTCACTTTAGCATGCTTTTCAAGCTTACTTATCATTTTACCCCATAGTAAACAGCAGAGTGTTTGAGTGAGCTGAAGAATATGGAATGCACTGCTGTGAATTAGAGCACATTTCACAAACATTATTCCTCTTCACACTTCTTTAGTAACTAAGCTGAATTTACTCTCTTTAGTTTTAATATCTTCCTGTATCAGCTTCAAAGTCAGATATGTTACTTCCTCACATCCTTGCAGCCCTAGTGAATTCACATTAGTACAGAGGAATAATGTTGATTAGTGTACATTACAAGGCATCTGCCTAGGGCTCCCAGTCTCCATAAGGGCTTCTAAGTTGGGTGTCACTGGGCTCCAACCATGCTATTTCTCAGGTTGGCAGGAAATGTGTAGTTTAAAGACAAGTTACAACTACAATGTTTTTTGTGGGCCCTTAAATGGCTCTGAATATTTGTGCACTTTCTACAAAAATGTTCTTTGTGTATCAGCATAATGGGAATGTGAGTCAAGCCTTGTATACACTATAGAGGAAACTCCGCCTATTTTCTCTTAGCTGGCTGAGATCTTACAATTGCTCAGCTCCTATTACCTTTGAATTAGGAAGTCATGCTTCCTCATGTAGTCATGTGATTTCTACTGCAGTACTGTATCATGCAGCAGTGCTGGGAAATGTAGTCTGACATCCATTGTTCCTTATACTTTGGCTATCACATGTTCATACCTGATTGACCCCCTCAGTAGGTGCATCCAGAGAGATGCAGAAACCATCTTTAGTGCAATTTGACAAGCTAATCTGAATACTGCTGAGTTGTAGTAAGGCCTTGAAATAGTAAAGCAGGAACATTGTGGTGTTTTTTTTTACCTTAAATAATATACTTTTTTTTTTTTTTTACTTCATTAAGGGGTCGAGGTAAACTGGAAAACTGCTGTCACACATTAAGCTAGCCATACTTTAGTAAATAATGGCCTAATTAGTAAGCGATTTACCCTTAGCATGGATCATTAGCCTCATTGACAAGCAATAATCTACCCTTTGTGTGAATCATTTGAGCTTGTTCATGGTGGACTCCCCATGTTTGCCGACTGCATAAGATGTTCTGCTTTAAACGCCTCTTACCTGTAATGTAACCCAGACATGTTCCCTTGGTCTGCAAGTTATACACCCTTACATCTAGCAAGAGCCTGTAGAGATGTCATACCAAGTGTTTAGCAACTCTGCAACTGTCTAGGGGACAAGATTATTCCTTGTTGTGTATTCCTTATGTTTAAATCAGGCCATAACTGCTGATAAAGTGCCTAGAAATTTGTTCTATTTCTGCTCCATGGAATCAGTAAATCACCTTGCCCAGTGGCTTTTATACAGCTGCTGTTGGTTAACCCTTAATACTGCAGTTCAACTGTGCCGCTACTTAATCTGTGTGTGTGTACAACGCTGTTCAGATCTGTTAATTTCTCATGAACAGGCTGGCTTAGGACAGCAATTAGGGCTTGTTCACACTATGAATGCTTTTTGCTTTTGAAAATCACAGGCGATTTTTAAAATCACTTGAGCAATATTTCTCAATGTGAGTATTCGCACATGAGCGATGAGCTTTTTTCCAATTGCAAACGCGTGTCCTGCACCATTTCCTAAGCATTTGCAATTTAATAGAAAGTATAGGGAAATCGCTAAGTGCTTTAAAAAGCGCCTGGCTATGCGATTTTCTGTGCACTTTTATGAAAAAATAACATTACTGACAATCATTTCCAGGTCAAACAGTACACTTCCTTTTTGTCAGCAGGAAGAACAGTACAAATTGACAAAAGTGCTTCGAAAAATCTTAAATCGCTCTGAAAACGCTTACAAAAGCACTTGCGATTGCACTGGGGATTTATAATGCGTACTAGGCCTTACTCCTGAAGATGTGAAGGTTTTTTTACAGCTCCACCTGCTGGTTGCGCTGCCACTTGTAGATTTCAAAAAGTTCTGCAGTGCAGTAAGCCTAGATCCATAGCAAACATCAGGGTCTATTTATTTTTAACCAAGTCTGGGAACATTGTTCTTGTAATGTTGGAGACCTGGGGGTGGATTCACTAACTTTCAGTAAAACTGACCTCAGCACACATTGCACAAAAATTATACCAGGCATTATGCAAATTACACGTTACACAAGCAGCGCTGACATTGTGTGTATAAAATACCGAACCTCTATAATGTGTGTTACATATTTTGCATAACACATTTTGCAGGGGCGCCTCTGGCACTTTTGTCACTCCAGGCAATAAAACCTTTGGCACCCCCCCCTCCCCATTCCCCAACCTTATGGAGCTTAAAATTGCACCTGTTAGGTCAAAATATTTAAAACAAACCTAAGGGAGGTTTGTAAATGATATCAAAGTATTCAGCAGCGCTATATGCTCCTCAGCCACTTGTCACCATAAGGCTCTTCCACCTCCAGAGATCCCACCAAGATAGATGGTATTCCTATGTGCACCTCACGCCGTCAAACTAGTCGGGACGAGAGCGGGCACTGCTGCAACTTGATCGCAAGTAACGGTTGTGTAGTACCACATAGAGTGGGAAGCGGTTTATGCCTAAAGGGGGTCCCTACTGGAGTAGGACCCTCCTAATGTGAGTGTTTATCACTTTTATGTACGTCTATATTTGAATAAAAATTGCTGTATGAACATTCCACTGAGAGACCCCTTTTCTGATTTTCCCTTACACTGAGCTGCACATAGGAATACCATTTATCTTGGTATGATCTCTGGAGGTGGAAGAGGCTTATGGTGACAAGTGGCTGAGGAGCATATAGTGCTGCTGAATACTTTGATATATTGCCTATGGTGACCTGGATACACCTTGCAGTGGCTGCTGTATGATCAGCGGATATTTGACAGAGTTGATAACTTGGGTCGCCTCTCATATATACATTCTTCAGGTTTGTAAATGATGCATGCTTTGTGAGGGTATCCATCTTCCTTCTGTTAATGCTGCAGACTCGCAGGTTCAAAATGCCTGCAACGTCAAGCGCATATCCAGACGCTAGTGCATGTTGGGAGATGTAGCAACCCCATTCAGAATATGTAACATCCTCGAGCTGCTAGTACATCTGCCGGCATGCACAAGTGACCGGGGACACACACGCAACATCGTGGGCACTTCGAACCTGCGGGTCAGCAGTATTGACAGAGGAAAGATGGATGCCGTTGCATAAATGGGGGTAAGTAAATGAATACTGCCCCCACAAAGCACTCATAATTTACAAATCTCCCTTAGGAGGAAGTTCATTTTAAATATTTTGATGTAACAGAGGTGCTCAGTTCCCTCTAAGAAGCATTTTTTTTATGTTGTGTTTTTTTTTTTCATCAAATACTTATTGTTTTCTGTTACACAGGCATGTCATACATTTTCTGTTGCACTCATGTATTAGTGGAATTATCAATAAACTCAGTACCTCTGCACCTCTCCCCACTCATTTTTTATGTAGGGGTTTGTGTCAGAAAAGTAACATTTGCCCTGCTATTGGCTAAAGCTGATACCAGTCATTCAGCACAGGTGCAGGTCCCTTCATTAGAGATGTCACAAAGATTTAAATTCCGCTGCCAGCATACAATAGCATAGATCTGATAAGAGCTCTCCCCTGTAGCCTTGACACTTGTCTGAGCTTACATTTCTGTGAGTCTGTTTCATATCAGGCGGGTGAAAGCTGTCGCTGCACACGGGTCTGGGATCATGAACTGCTGATCTGGGCTCATGGCTGTCTCTCACTGAATGGCTCATTCTTCTCTCTCCTCTAAGCTGCTGCTCAGTCACTGCTGACATTAGACTTGGGACGCCGTATATCAATGGGGAATGATCTAAAGATCAGACAGTAGCTAGATGGTTCCCCAAACTTCTTCCTGGTAGGAGGCTGAAATAGAGGCAGGACCAGGGGGCATCATGCTGTCTCATTGGCTGGCCCTGCATCAGGTGGAGAGGAAGGAGTGGTCTGAGAAACTAGGCAGAACACATTTGCTCTGTCTCTATTGGCCAGGGGGAGGAGAGGGAATCTATGAAGGCGGTGCTGATGAAAAAATGTGTCGAGCGCTGTCACAAATAGTGACATTCTCTAGTGCTGTGGTGTACTACAGGTTCCAGCGGTGCCGCCTTCCAGTGCCACAGCGCTCTAGGCGACCAGCTGTAGTGTCTGTGGCTTAAGGCGCCTCTGGACGTAAGTTTTACCGATTGTTGGCGAATACACCCCTATATTACTGTAGCACTGAAGCAACATGCTCTACTCTGGAAAAACATTAAGATGAAAGTGTGGGTGGAGTGACTATTTTTTTAATTCAATTAATTTAGTTAATTAAATTGTATTTTTTTATATTTTGCATGTGTAAATAAAGGTAGCTTATTTGATTATTAAAGACTAGTGGACCTAAGCCCGTTTAAAAACAGGATAGGTCTCTCACTGCGCATGCGCCTGCCGTGCATGCACATTTGCGCACGCCCGCCCGTCTGCCCCTTCGCCCGTCAACCCTTGCCGCGCGTCACTCTCCCTCAGTGCCTCTGCGTCCCTGCACATGTGCAGGGCAAAAATGGGACACACAGGGACATGTGACGCAGAGACATTAGGGTTTTATTATAGAGGATATGCTTGACATGTTCCGGACTGGACGGTTCTGGCCGATTTAACGCCAAAGCGGTCTGTGCCCTTTTAAAAGCTGTGATTGACTCACAGCAATCATGGGGTCAGGAGCCAATAAAATTGGCTCCTGTACAATATATGGAAGCTCTGCTGTCAGCGTGATACCAGAGTGAGTGGATGCAATGGCGTGGACAGCAGCGGGAACGATGAAAGCGCGCACAGCACTGCTACTGCCTACTGAGCGCACCCTTAGTGGCTGCAGCTCTCAAGCACTTTGAGTCCGACAGGAAAATAGGGCTATACATGTGTTGGAATTATTATTATTCCACTTAAAGGGAAGGTCCAAGCAAAATAAAAAAATGAGTTTCACTTACCTGGGGCTTCTACCAGCCCCATGCAGCCATCCTGTGCCCTCGTAGTCACTCACTGCTGCTCCAGTCCCCCACTGGCAGCTTTCTGACCTCGGAGGTCGGCGGGCCGCATTGCGTACATTTTTACGCATTCCCACTAGTGCAGGAACATTAATACATACATTTTTACGCATTACTGGTTCAATGCGTAAAAATTTACGCATAGAACCAGTAACGCGTAAAAATGTGTGTGTGTTAATGTTCTTGCACTAGCGGGAATGCGTAAAAACGTACGCAATGCGGCCCGCCGACCTCCGAGGTCGGAAAGCTGCCAGCGGGGGACTGGAGCAGCAGTGAGTGACTACGAGGGCACAGGATGGCTGCATGGGGCTGGTAGAAGCCCCAGGTAAGTGAAACTCATTTTTTTATTTTGCTTGGACCTTCCCTTTAAAGTGTCTGTGGGCTGTCTGGTGGATATTTTTTTAATTGATGGTAGCTATGAATAGTAAAAGTTTCAGGATCTGATTAGTAGCATAACTAAGCAAAACTAGCAACATTCCTTTTGCTTTCTCAGTTAATGGAAGTAGGTGGCTGACATTTTGGAGCAATGTCGAACACAACAAAGCTTTATTTATCACTGATGTTTGTTATTGCCAGTTGTGTGGGAAGACTGAGCAGTAAGTGGGTAATATATCTGAATATCCAGCCTTGCTAGTAGTTTTTTGAGTGACTCTGCACTGACAGCGTGAGACTATCTATCTGCCAGAGAGACTATTTTTCCCATCCAGTAATTGAGCTAATGCTTAACCCACAGTCTGCCAAAGATGGAATTCAGCCAATCTCCACCAAGTTTAAAGGAACAGCAAAGATGTATCTATTTTTTGAAAAGCTTGTTGTGAAATATCAGAGACTCTTCTTGTAGAAGTCTGTTTCCATTGTTGTCACAGGTGGACAGAACTCACATTGTCTAGTTTTATGGGATGAGACACAAATCTGTAAAAAAACGCCTCACTGTCTGTCAGATCTTGTTTTAATGATAGTGCAGCAGCAGGGGAATTTTCCAGGAGAATCCAAATAAAGAAAGGAAATGAATTGCTGCTGTTAACACCTAGTGTCATGTTATGGCATAAGCTATGGATACACGTTCAATTACTGTCACCTGGAAAGATCTTTCTAGGAACATTTTGGGGATGATCATTGCACAAATACACTGTGCGGCAGTATGTTCTTTTCTATGGAGATAGGATGGGGAGGACAATGTGACATCAATCAGCGAGAGATGAGATTTAGTGAAATGTCTCAAAAATTTCTGGATAGACCTACCCTGATCGTCTTGTGGCAGAGGCGCGCAGTGATGAAGAATGTACAACTCTGAGACCTGGGGGCAATACTGGTAACCGTATTCCTTTTGTGACACAGTATAGTGTTCTAAGTCAGAACATAGCTAGTATTATTAAAAAAACATTGGTCTTCTCTCACCCAGTCATTCCCCCAGATTCCTGACTTTCACAATCCTCCATTATGGAGGGCCCCTACTCTTAGGGACAAATTACTCCATGCTGAAATGAGGACCCTTGTTAGTCCTCCGAAGGGGTCTAGGAAGGGTATGTACCCCTGCCTCAACTGAGTGCACTGCAGCTCAATTATCAGGAGTGATGTCTTCACACATCCTAGATCTGGTAAAAGGTTCATCATTAAGGGGATCTCTAATTGTGATTCACAGTATGTGGTGTATGTTCTAAAATGCCCATGTGGCCTAGTCTATGTGGGTGAAAGTACCTAAAAATTTAAAGTAAGATTGTCAGCACATAAACATGCTATCCGTGAACGCCTTGTGGAGCAAACGGTTGCATGTCATTTTATTCAAAGTAAACATAATGTTAGTCAACTACACTGTCAGATTATTGACTGTGTTCCTATTTTAAAAAGAGGAGGTGACAGACACAGGCAGCTTTTGCTCCGTGAGGCCTACTGGATCCGTACTCTAGATACCATTGAGCCCCGTGGTATGAACCGTGAATATGATCTATTACCCTTCATATGATCAATCTTCACTGTATGAATATATCATCTTTCTATGATGTGTGCCTATTGGCATATTGTACTCTTTATATTTTGTCCTCACATGCACCCTCGTTGTTGAGCATGCATGTGAGTAACCATTTCCTATTGGCTATATTTGCGTTAAGACGGTTCCGGCTGTGGACTTGTGTGCCCTGTCTCTCTTATGTGCGGCACATCTACCTTGGCTGTTATTGCTTCGTCCCCTTTTCCTCCTACCTACACAGCCGGCCCCACGCGTTTACCATCACTATGGCAATGCGGCTCGTTCGGAGCCGCTATTGCCAGTCAGGGAGACGGGAGGCCGACTGATTGGTGGATGTTCTCCACGTGATCAGACGGCGTAGGAAGCTCTGAAACGTCACACTTTGTACCTATGTACCTATGTACTTTTTATGACAGTCTTTAAATATAAGTAAAAGAGCATTGGATGGTGCCGGCTGCATTTCTATGACTGGATTTGCTCAGGTGGTTACCGGGCTTGCCGTGGCACATCCGCTGATAAACTCTGTGGGGTTGTGCATTTCTTCACTCTGTGCATGGAGAGGGGAGGGGAAAGAATGAGCAGGAGGCTTCCCACTGCAGCACAAGACACAGGCACCGACAGACACTGTGTGTATGTCAGATTATCATGTGAAACAATCATGAACAATGAAATCATTTGACAAAAATGTAGCACAAAGAGACCTTGGTACAGTGCAAAAAGGGAGGTTTTTTTCCCTGTAGAAGATTGTTTAATCTGTGGAACGCATTGTAGAAGGTACTCTAATAAAGATTGTCTTTTTTTAAAGGGAACCTGTACTGAGTACAATTATTTAAAATAAACACATGAGGTAACTTCAATTGAACATTACATAGTTACCTTGCCATCAGTTCCTCTCAGAAGCTCACCATTTTCTTCTGACAATGATCCCTTCCAATTCTGACAACATTTTGTCAGAACTGAAATATATCAGTTGCTGTCAGTTATATATCAGTTGCTGTCAGTTATAGCTGAGTGGACAATTGAAGTGCCCGGTAATGTCTATGTTTCCCTATGGCTCAAGTGGGCGATGTTACAGTTTAACTGTGTGCTGACCAGGAAGCTGTTATGGGGTAATGGCCATTTCCAAAATGGAGGACGGAGAATTCCCTTGATCACAGTGGACAAACAGGACGCGGGAGGGGATAAAGAGATTGAGGAGTAGATTACACAGGAGGTACCGTAAGTATGACCTGTGCATGTTTATGTTGACTTTTAATTTTCAGTTCAGGTTTTCTTTAACTAGACCGTTTGTTGGGAGTTAAGACCACCGCCACTGCTTTCACAAGGAGGAAGGACAGCACAGTCATTTTATAGACATCATGGCAGCTACCACATAAAGACTGCAGAAGGCCAGGCAAAAACAGAATGTCCTTGTATTACTAAAGGAAGTGGGATCTGGCTCTGTTCTGCTGGCATTTCCTGTATGCATTGCTGAAAGAGTTGTCAAATATCTCTTTAGCAGTGTTTACTTATTGACGTGAAATCCGGCCAAACTTGTCATAATTCTATTTCAATTTGATTTCAATCTTAACAGCAGTTTTGCTGCGAAGCTGATTTGATGCAAGATGTCAGCTCATCTCTATTGATAAGCACAACTTCTTCCTCACATTGTGAAGACTGTTGACTTCTCAAGATTCCAGTGACAGCTGTAGATGTGTAAATCAGCATGTGTGAAAACTTCTCATTTTGAGCTTTATTTGCCAGGTAGTTTTTCTGTAAAGTGATGAAGGAATCAAGCAGTTGTAGGGTAACTAAAGCTTTAGTGCATGAGACTTGCTCTGCAACATGTACACGACCGTGCGGTTTGTGATGGGGACAGACCTATTCAATAAAGTGGCTAATAAATTTCACCTTCCTATAATTACCACAATGCTAGTAGCAGGTGTAAGGGCTTTTTTTTACACAGCGGTTATGGCATGTAAGCCTCATTCCCATGTACAGTATGTGTACTATCACCTGTAGGAACTGGGACTCAATACCTTGGGTGACAGTTTGGGTTGAGAGCTGTACAAACAATTTGCTAACCTCTATTGATCTGGAAGGGGAGGAGGGACAGCCTATGGCACAAGACAGAGCAGCTTCCGGTGGGCAGGATGGTGGTTGGTCGTCAAGCACAATTATTGTCACCCGCAAGGATGGGGACTCAATACCTCAAGCAGCAATTCCTGGGCAAGTGCTGTACAGACCTGTCACCTGCCTATAAGTGTTCTGTTGCTATGGAAAGAGGTGGAGGGATTACACTGTGCATGACAGGGAGTCAAGGAGGAGAAAAATGCTCTCGATGAAGATGATCCTTCACTTCAGATCTCTGGAGAGTGCAACAGGGAGGATCGGGACTGGTGTACACGTGAGATTCTCAAAATGTCCCAGACAGAGAAATCTCTAGCTTGTGTATAAGGCTTTAGACTGCAGGCTTGTCGTGCTACAGAAGGAGTGGGTAAAGGAGGCTTAGATTAAATTCTCCTTTATAGTCAAATCATTGTAATTTCATCTTTTTTTCAATTTTTAGCATGGATCAGTATACAGGCCCAAAAGACCAAACATAGAACATTAGTAGAAAAGTCTCTATATCATTGCATCGTTCTGCAATATTTGCAGTTTACATAGCACACTCAGTATTTTAAGCTATAAAACAAAGAAATAATGACCCTTTAAACTTTGCTGCAGTACAACCTTAACTCAAACTGTCTCTCACTGTTCATTTGTTGTTTAAGTGCTTCAGAAAACAGGACTGTATCCGACCCAACATGAAGTGCTCAGAGAAGCTCTTTTGCATAGATAACTGAAGTTTTTTAACTCTTCCTGTTCTGAAAAACACAAGACCTTTTTCTTTGCTACTAATTTTCTATTTCTTAGCTGTACTACGCATACAATTAAGCATCTCACAAGTTTATTTTTGCTTGAAGTTTGCTTTAACCTTGAGAAATCACCCTAGATACACTCAGGATGACAGTTGAATAATTTTATGGACAGGGTTAGTCTCCTGTTCTGCTATAATATCTGATTTCTAGTCTTCATATGAAAGACTTGTATCTACAGTATACAAGGTTGTGCATCTTGCGACTAGCTCACCTTGGCACCATTGTAGTGAAAAGTATGTCTTCGACCCAGTTCCAAGTGTGAATTATTATGGAGCCTTTTTAACTAGCCAGTTCTGTCATTCTCTGCAGAAGAGGGATAAAAATCCATACTGAAAAAAACAGCAAACCTCACATTATTTTATCTAAACAGTTCTTTATTGTCAGGCAAAGTTAAGTGTAATTCAGGGCGGTCGATTTTTCACTGCTTATTTTCATTTATACAGAGCGGGAGATGAAAAATTGCTCATTTCTGCAGACAGCAGGTCTTATTTATCAAATTCCCTAAAGCAGTCCAGTGCTTGAGTGAATCATTTTCTGCAGGTCACTGAAACATTTTATGAAGCAATAGGCTGCCCTTTAACAAGCAATTTCATATTTTAAACTAATGATGCTATTATCTTTTTATTATTCTGTGACCAGGAGCGTATTGTGTAGATTGGGCACACTCATGTTATTGGACTTTAGCAAGATTCAGGGCTGAGCCTATCCCAAGGCGTGGTGGCCAGCATCTACATCTTTGGACCTATAATTATTATTATTATTATTTAGTATTTATACAGAGCTCACTTCTCCTGCAGCGCTTTATAGATTATCTAGTCTAGTCACCAACTGTAGTTCAGAGGAGCTTGCAATCGAATCCCTACCATAGTCCAATGTCCATCGTAATCTAGGGCCAATTTTAAAGGGAAGCCAATTAACTTATCTGTATGTTTTTGGGATGTGGGAGGAAACTTGAGTGCTGGGAGGAGACCCACACAGATTTGGGGAGAACTTACAAACTCCTTGAAGATAGTGCCCTGGCTGGAATCATTGAGCTTCAGCTGAGTTCCAAACTAAGGAGCCACAATGTGTTAAAGAGCAACCTAATGATACAGTATACTAACTGAGGAAAAAAAGTGTGGGGATTGCCCACCAGCTTGTCCAACTGCCAACACACAGTAGCCACAAGTGTGCCAAGATGGCACAGTTATGGGGAGGCTGATTTTTTTTTTAAGGGTGCAATCACTTGGTGGAATCCTCATGGTGAGCTACCGCCATTAAAACAAACCTCAATTAAAGGTCATTAATTCTTCTTTCATACGCCCAACTCTATGTCCATCTCTGTGTAACCAGTGCCCACATCATTGTACCCATGTTTGTACCTACGTATGTACCCATAAAAGTTTGCTGAGCTGTCTTTGCCAACAACAGTTCCTTTAATGACTCCCTGTACTACATTACTAAAACCTATCTGATTTTACTTAATTTGGAAGGGTTTTGTATTTACCCTTATATTTAAAGGACAACTATTGCAGAAAATTGTAAAATTTAAAATGCATAGATATAAAATGTATATTTATCCTAGAGTAAAATGCGCTATAAATTGCTATTTTCCTAAGTCACCGGCACTTACAGCAGGTAGTGAAAATCTGACAGGTTTTAGACTAGTCCATCTCTCAAAAGCACTTGCTGAACTGCAGTCTTTTAGTCCAACTGCCAAAATAATTTGTAAACTGGTAGTAACTGGCTGACATTTTTCTGTAATCCTTTCCAGGTAGTGCTTTTGAAAAGAATAAAGATAATATTGGGACTCTCCCATGAGGAGATGGATTAGCCCAAAATATGACAGTTCTGTCAGCTTTTCACTACCAACTGTAAGTGACGGCAACATGGGAGAAAAGTAATGTATAGTGCATTTATTCTAGGAAAAATGTAGATTTTATATGTATGTATTTATCATTTAACAATTTGTACCATTTGTAAAGTACTGTTGAAAGTTGTGTGTCAAGAACTGTTATTAGCATGTGTGCTTTAAAAAGGGGAAAGTTCATTCTCAAAGGATTATTGTCTTTCTGAAATGACATTGGTGGCATTTTATATGCGAATTCACTAGTGGTTCTAAAAATGTGCTCAGTTTAGTCTATTCCATTTATGAACTTTAGAAGAGAGTTAAGAGTTAAGAGAGTTAAGAGTAAACACCAGGGCTGTGGAGTCGGAGTCAAGGAGGCAGAGCAAATTTAGGTACCTGGAGTCGGAGTTTCATAAAGTCTGATGCTTTTTTGTACCAACTCCACAGCCTCTGAGGTCTGCTTATCAGGGTTGAAGCTGTAACTTTGTTCCCTATAAAGACTAGCCAGAGATGCCTTCAAGAAACCTACAGGTACCTTTAAACCGCATTCACATCAGCATTTTGTAATGAGGAATATAAGCTTTTTCTAGATCACAAACCAAAGTTGTTAAGATAACCATAAAAATGCAATAATAAGCCGCACATTCACTATATTGCAGTTTATATATCTGAATGCTACACAACTAAATTCCTTATATGAATAGTATCTAATATAAACTGTAAGCTACAGATATGAAAATGATTTACTTAGCTTTTAGCTGCAGTTTGCTGAGCTTTGAGGTCAGTTTAGCTCTCCTTGTTTAGTACAGAACCATTTGTGGGATTTATTCTGCTTTGGCCAAAATGTGTTTTCCTGTCTATCTGCTGTTGCAGCTGAACAGAGAAATATTGTACATAGGAAACACAGGAACATCTGTCATTAGATCAGCACTTGTGGACTCAGCAGGTGCACGGCCCGCTGGATTCCTTTCATCTCTGTGGAGCTTAATGTCCACATACCCCAGGATGCCAAGGAGTGCTGAATGCTGATAACCTCAACCAGTTGCTGATGGAGAGGGAAGACACACTGACCAGCATTTTATCATAAAGGTCCTATGGGAACCTATATTCCATATTCATAGAATATTACTACTTTTAAGAACCTTCTGAGAGTGTTGACTATTAATGATGTGTATATGATGTGCTCCTCAGGGCTTACTGAGCACATTTCTGTGTTTTGGCAGTGTTGGGATGACACACGCACTGCTTAGGGCTTTTTCTTTCCTTTTTTTTTTTGACAGTGTTATTTATTTCCATGCTCTTGGCAGCAAAATGCATGGGGACAAAACTGGCCTTTTTATTTTAATGATGCCTGTTCTCACCATAATTTAACAGAAAAAAAAGTTATGTTGCTGTATTTTGGTGCATAATGTGACATTTCCAAACTCAAATCAGTAATCTTAAAGTGCACCCAAGGTAAAATGTGTCATGATGAGATAGACATGTGTATGTACTGTAAAGTGCCAAACATATAAATAACTTTTTGTCTCTAGGCCTTCTCAAAGGACTAGAGGACATGATCTGCGCATGGAGGAAAAATGTTTTAGCCATTTATTTAGGAAAGGGTTCTTTACAGTAAGAGTGATTAAGATGTGGAATGCATTGCCACAGGAAGTCATTATGGCAAACTCTATACCTGCATTTAAAGGGAGCTTAGATGCTTTCCTTGCGTTGAAAGACATCATGGCTACAATTACTAGGTAATGCCTAATGATGTTGATTCAGGGATTTTATCTGATTGCCATCTGGAGTCGGGAAGGGATTTTTTTCCCTTTAGGGGCTAATTGGATCATGCCTTGTAAGGGTTTTTCGCCTTCCTCTGGATCAACAGGGATATGTGAGGGAGTAGGCTGGTGTTGTACTTTTTTCCTCTGGTTGAACTCGATGGACGTATGTCTTTTTTCAACCAAAATAACTATGTAACTAGGCTGTCTACCTTTTCTTCTTTTTCTTCCTGAAAGGTTAACCATGCAGTTATAGAAGGGGCAGCTTATCTCCAGTCAGTAGTGCTATAGGGTACTCCTTACTGATAAGAAATTACAGCCATGAAAGTTTTGCATGGCAAAGAGCAGCTTTTGATTGCAGAGGATAGATTAAAAAAAGGTAAATTGTTCATATATTTTAGCTCTGGGACATGGAGATTGTGTGAAAGACTGTGTCATTCAAACAGTCTTTTGCTCACAAAACCACTGGCAACAAAAGTTAGTACACCCCTAAGTGAAGAATGTCAACATTTTGCCTGAAGAGTCGATATTTAGTGTGCCCACCATTATTTTACAGCACTGCTTTAACTCTTGTAGGCATGGAGTTCACTAAAGCTTCACAGGTTGCTGCTGGTATACTCTTCCAATCCTCCATGGGGAAGCTGGTGGATGTTAGAGATCCTGCACTCCACCCTTTCCGTTTGAGTTTGCCCCACTCACATCAATGCCTGTGTGTTATTATACGCTTTACACTGACTTCTTTATTTCAATGTGTCTTGTCCCATGAAAAGCTATAGTGAAATATTAAAGCGGAATATAACCCTGCATTTCAACTTTGCTCTAAAACATTTACAGCATATTATATGCAAAAAGCATTTTTTTTTTACTAGACCAGCATTGGAAGGGTTAAACACAGAGGTTTTAAGTTCCGTGCAGACATTCAGATAGTTACATTCTATTTAGTTAGTGTGTAACTGTTTATCAATAGATACATCTCTTTGGCTGTCCTCCAAGCTCCTTCTCAGTGAGAGAGATGAGTCACAATAAACACATATTTGTAAACAAAAAGTATCTAACTCAAGTTCGGATTCGTCTGCAGAAATCTCTAGGGACTTTAAAGCCCTGTGTAACCCTTCCAATGCTGGTCTAGTAAAAAAAAAAATGCTGGTTGCATATAATATACTGTAAATAATGTTTTAGAGCAAAGTTGAAATGCAGGGTTATATTCCGCTTTAAGAGATACTGTATATGAATTTTGTGAGACACCATTTATGTTTGTGGACGGTTTCCTTGCCAACTTGCATTTCATTATTTCTCTTGTTGAAGTTAACCTACCACATTCCTAATGTGCAGATATAATTGCTTTCAGGTCTCAGCAAAAACTGACAGTATTATTTTTCCAAGAATCAGTACATTTCATCAGTAAAAAGCATTCCTGGGGTTTCTGTGGGGTGCCCTTGTCTAGGCATTGTTGCTCAAGGTCTCCCTCACAGGAATGAGTGGTGTCATGTGTCAATTATAAATGTAGTGGGAAGAAACAGTCATATATATGCATGCTGTACATTAAGCCCAAGAAGTCACCAGTTCATCCCCCAGAGACAAATTAATATGGCGGAACCCTAAAGTAATTAAATTTCACATTTTCAGATCCTGTCAGAATTTATTTATGCTTGCGATTCTTTAATTTGAGCCATTTTTAGTGTGGTTTTAACATAATGTAGGTCCACTTTAAGGAATTCTTCTCCTGTTGTATGACCTGTATCTTCTGCGCTATTCAAGTGCAGATTAACAGATTTTCACTTTAGTTCATTTCCCAGGTGATATAATAAACTACCTGCCTTGTAACTGTATAGTTTTCATAACAGATGGAATGAATTAAAGGAACATAGAGAGAAAGAACAGAGTGCGTGATGCTTAATGATCCAGCAAGTATTGTTTTTCTTTGGGCCTTTGTGCTTGTTTTTTCCCAGAGGCACATCAGGAGCTGCATTTTATCTACAGGTTGACGAGCCTTACTGTGTCAGCACACTGCTTTGTCATCTTCATAGTGTGTGTGTGTGTGTGTGTGTGTGTGTGTGTGTGTGTTTGTCTGTATCGGTTTTAGTTTTTTGCCCCGTGTTATATTGAGGCAGGGGCATAACTAAAGTGGAATAGCCCCTGCGATCGCAGGGGGGCCCTAAGCTGTTTTTGGGCCCCAACTACTAACCTTCCCTTCCTCTGATACAGGGGACAATACTTGGTCAGGTGTTTTATGGCTACACTTGTTATGGGTGGGAAGATCATGATGGCCACCCTTGTTTTATGACCCTTGTGATATGGGCCCCAAGGCTGTGAAGGGCACCCAGAGGGGGGGGGGGGGGGGAGAGAGATTAACCACTTCACCCCAAAGCGTTTTTTACACCAACGGACAAGAGTGATTTTCACCTTTCAGTGCTCATCCCTTTCATTTGCCAATAGCTTAATCACCACTAATCACAATGAAAGGATCTATATCTTGTTTTTTTTTTCACCACCAATTAGGCTTTTTGGGGTTGAAATTTGTTTTCAGTAATAACTTTATTTTCTATGCATTTTAAAGGGAAAAACAAGGAATAAAAATGAAAAAATACACTATTTCTCCAATTTAATCCCCTATAGTTTTAATATAAACACTGCTACTGTGCATAAAACCCACACATTTTATCTGCCTATTTGTCATGGTCATCATAAGATTTGAATTATGTCCCTAGTACAAAGTATGGTGACAATATATTATTTGGAAATAAAGGTGTATTATTTGTATGGTGTTTTTTTTTTTCTAATCTCAGGTGCACGCTCGCAGGAGCGGGCACGCACGCACGCACATGCACGTGCACAGTGGCAGCAGCACTGGCGGTTTGCCATATAAAAACGTCCTGTAGCCGTTAAGAGGCTCTCCGATGCTCCGGCCCCGCCTCCGGTTCACTTCTGGAATTTCAGACTTTAAAGTCTGAAAACCACTGCGCCTGTGTTGCCATGTCCTCAATCCCGCTGATGTCACCAGGAGCGTACTGCGCAGACACAGACCATACTGGACCTGCGCAGTACGCTCCTGGTGACATCAGCGGGATCGAGGACACGGCAACACAGGTGCAGTGGTTTTCAGACTTTAAAGTCTGAAATTCCAGAAGTGAACCGGAGGCGGGGCCGGAGCATCGGTGAGCGGCTGCACAGGCACAGGATGTCTGCGGGGAACCGTTAGAAGCCCCGGGTAAGTTCAACTCATTTTCCCCCGACCCCCCCCCCCCCCCTACAGTATCCCTTTAAGTGGTTAAAGAAATGGGTGTGAACATTGAGGAGGATCAGAGTTTCACAGTGGGCCCTTTGAATTGTAGTTACGCAGCTGTATTAAAGCATTTTTCTTTTCAACAAGAATAGCTCATCTTGCTGCCTTTTTAAAACTAGCCTTGGGAATCGAAACTAAACTGAAAAGAAGCAAATGGTTAATGAAGGAGGAATCTACTTAATATAGTGATTTACGTGCCCTGTTGAATTACTGTCCTCCTAAGGTACTTTTTTTGTTGTCTGTAATTAATAAAATACCATTGCTGAAGAACAGTATTCGCTGGGAGTAAATACGTCAGTGCCATTAATCACAGTGTAGAAGAAAACTCTTACTCTGGTCCCAGCAAAGTCACAGAGAATTTCCACTGACCTGCTAGTAGTGAATTCAAGCCTCCAGTTCAATGCAGAAATGTCACCTGAAGATACAGATACTCCACCTACTTTTCTTACTGTCAGTTTACTGGTGTTTGAAAATCCTTGCCTTGCCATTAAACATACTGCCAAACTACAGAGAATCCGCCTTTGAAAGGCATTGCAGATACCATACTGCCTATGAATGTAGAAAACAACTTTTTTTTCTGTATTTGGAGATCTATTTGCCACATGCCTGTTGCAGTGATTGTGCTCTGTTGGATGGCCACTTCTGGCTGTACTGCTTTAGTAGCCTGTAATTGAGGATTTCATTGTTGGTCTGATTTAAGTCTTAAAATTTCTTCTTAAGAATAATGGATAGTCTATGTGATTAAGTAAACTTTGATTGGATGCATTAAAAATAGTCTATAAGATGGCAGAGCTTTGCAACCTTTGCTTGCCACGCACCACGCCATCATCTGTCCATTCCTTTCCATAGCAACAGAGGATGGTGAGGTGTTTGTACAGAACTAGGTGCAGAAAACTGTTCCCTGAGGGATCAACTCCCGATCACTGCAAGGGCTGGTGCACACCAGAGGGGTTCTGGAGCGTTTTGTAAAACGCTTGCAGGGGAATTGGCTAATGAAAATGAATTGGATGGTGCACACCAGAGCGGCTTGTTTTTTCCACAAACGCAAACTCGGGGGCAGCAGCATTTTTTAGATTGCTGAGGCGTTTCTGCCTCAATGTTAAAGTATAGGAAAGTGGAAAACCGCTAAGAAAAACGCTGGATCAGAGCGGTTTTCCAGGCGTTATTGTTACAGTAGCTGTTCAGTAACAGCTTTACTGTAACAATGTAGGACATCTGCTACACAAAAACGCTCCAAAAACCGCTAGGCATGTTTAAAAAACCTCTCTAAACATGCCTAGAATCGCTCTGAAATCTGCTTCAAAAACCTCTAGCATTTGCGGATCTGCTAGAGGTTTTTGGTGTGCACTGGGCCCAAGTGATCGTAATTGTGTACGTGTATACATCTTAACTTAGTTGTGTTTAGCAGTGTTCTCTAGTCTTGGGGGACCATAGTGGACTAAACCTTTTTTATGTTCTATACAAGGCATGCAACCCTACTTTATGGTAGCCCTCTTGCTTGGTGGGAAGATGATGTGGAGTGCAGCACTCAGTGCTTGATACACTTTCATGACTACCTATCTCAAGACTCTACTGAGCCCCAGTTTGGCTGTACCAATACTACTGAATGTATGAATGGTTGTGCTATTTACTTGACAGTACACAAAAGACTAAATACTGTTGGCATGTATTGACTGTATTGTTGGTATTTCTGGATTGGAGACTGGAATTATCATGTGGTCTTCTGGTTTCAGCCATTCATTCCATGGCTGCAGATTATGGATGTGGATTCCATCCATTGATGCCGTAGCCTCATGTTATTGAGCTCTAGGGTACCGCTACCTTTCTTTATAATTAAGCTAATGAATAGCATTTCGTGGAATGTGTTGCTTGCATATTAACACTTTATGCATAAAGGCAGGTCTGGCACTTAGAATTCCTAAACCACTGAAGTGTATGGCATTATCATTAATGCCAACTACAGATTTACAATTATATTCTAGTAGTTTTGACAGTGTGTTTAGTATGGTGTCTTAAGAGGCAATGTTTAAATAAACCCCACAGTGTCTCAGAGGCAGGCAGCCCCTACTTAGGGCCTTAAATAGATTTTCAAATGCATTGCTGCCATCTGTTTAGTAGTCCCTGGGTGTTTAAATCAGGGAAACAAATTAACTCTGTGTGAGAAGAAAAAAACATACTTAAAAGCCCGATGGTTAACAACTGTTCAGTATCTTTCCTTCTAAACTGGAGATCTGGAGCACGGAATTTCAGAAACAAAATATAAAGGTCAGTTTATGATTATCTTCATCTACTCTGCCATTGTCACTGATTTTGCTAGACATTGGCCTGCTATGGTTGTGAGACACAATGATCGGAAAGCGGTTTCAAAAGATTATTTATTTTGGATAAGTAAACATTAAGTATTCCTTAGTAAAAGCTTACTATAACAAAGTAAAATACACTTGCCTGATAAGTCAGAGGAGTTATTTGTTTATTTGAATACTGCCTTGTCCATCTTTGCTCTGAATCCATGGCTGTTTTTGGCTGTTGTGGTAGGGTAGGCAAGACACGCACTGTTAGCCTGTATTGGTTTACATCTTAAATAGCTTGGGTGTCAGAAGACTGGGTAGGTATAAGCGAGTTTAAAAGATGGATTCTAAAACCTGGGACACACATCCATTCTTGATTGGCCAACTTTACCACTTCCATGTAGTCTGAGGTCCAATAGATTTCGCATATTTTGTGCAGATTGTGTTGGTAAGCTCTCATACTACATGGACGTGGTAAAATTGACCAATCAAGATTGGATGTGTGTATGCACCATTATAAACATATTGTAAGTAATATTTTACAAAACTACCATATTTCCCGCTGTATGAGACTCACTTTTTCTCCCCCAAAAATGGGGAGAAAAAATCCCTGCATTTTATACGGCAAAGGTAGGGAATACCCGAGTAATGGACGCCTGCTGATACGAACTGCTGCCGCGTCCGGATTCACTGCATGTGTGCCCCTGGGGACACACTGGAGACAGAAGGGGGCACACAAGGGACAGAAGGGGACATACAGAGGCAGAACGGGACACACTGGGAACATACTGGGGCAGAAGGGGACACACTGGAGACAGAATGGAGCTTACTTGGGACGGAAGGGGACATACTGGGGCAGAAGGGAACACACTAGGGACAAAGGGACACACACTGGGGACACAGGACACCAATTGGGGGAGAACATCTACAAGACACTCCTGGAATATGGACGCACCAGGTCTAGTGTGTGTGTGTGTGTGTGTGTGTGTGTGTGTGTGTGCATGTGTGTGTGTGTGCATGTGTGTGTGTGTGTGTGTGTGTGTGCATTTATGTTACATAGTTACATAGTTATTTTGGTTGAAAAAAGACATACGTCCATCGAGTTCAACCAGTATAAAGTACAACACCAGCCTGCTCCCTCACATATCCCTGTTGATCCAGAGGAAGGCGAAAAAACCCTTACAAGGCATGGTCCAATTAGCCCCTAAAGGGAAAAATTCCTTCCCGACTACAGATGGCAATCAGATAAAATCCCTGGATCAACATCATTAGGCATTACCTAGTAATTGTAGCCATGGATGTCTTTCAACGCAAGGAAAGCATCTAAGCCCCCTTTAAATGCAGGTATAGAGTTTGCCATAACGACTTCCTGTGGCAATGCATTCCACATCTTAATCACTCTAACTGTAAAGAACCCTTTCCTAAATAAATGGCTAAAACGTTTTTCCTCCATGCGCAGATCATGTCCTCTAGTCCTTTGAGAAGGCCTAGGGACAAAAAGCTCATCCGCCAAGGTATTATATTGCCCTCTGATGTATTTATACATGTTAATTAGATCCCCTCTAAGGCGTCTTTTCTCTAGACTAAATAAACCCAGTTTATCTAACCTTTCTCGATAAGTGAGACCTTCCATCCCTTGCAACAATTTTGTTGCTCGTCTCTGCACCTGCTCTAAAACTGCAATATCTTTTTTGTAATGTGGTGCCCAGAACTGAATTCCATATTCCAGATGTGGCCTTACTAGAGAGTTAAACAGGGGCAATATTATACTAGCATCTCAAGTTTTTATTTCCCTTTGAATGCATCCCAAAATTTTGTTAGCTTTAGCTGCAGCTGCTTGGCATTGAGTACGATTATTTAACTTGTTGTCAATGAGTACTCCTAAGTCCTTCTCCAAGTTTGATGTCCCCAACTGTATCCCATTTATTTTGTATGGTGCTAGACCATTAGTACGTCCAAAATGCATGACCTTACATTTGTCAACATTGAATTTCATCTGCCATGTATGTGCCCATATAGCCATCCTATCCAGATCCTGTTGCAATATGACACTATCTTCCTGAGAGTTGATGATTCTGCACAATTTTGTATCATCTGCAAAAATAGCAACATTGCTCACTACTGCATCTACTAGGTCATTAATAAATAAATTGAAGAGCACTGGACCCAGAACAGACCCCTGTGGGACCCCACTGCTAACAGTCTCCCATTTTGAGTACGATCCATTGACCACAACTCTTTGTTTTCTGTCCATTAGCCAGTTCCCTATCCATGAACACAGACTCTTCCCCAGTCCTTGCATCCTCAACTTTTGCACCAGACTTTTGTGGGGAACAGTGTCGAAGGCCTTTGCAAAGTCCAAGTATATCACATCTACAGCATTCCCAATATCCATATTAGCATTCACTACCTCATAAAAGCTGAGCATGTTAGTCAAACAGGACCTGTCTTTAGTAAACCCATGTTGATGCTGAGAAATAAGATTATTTTCTACTATAAAGTCATGTATAGTATCTCTTAGTAACCCCTCAAATAGTTTGCATACAACTGATGTTAAACTTACAGGTCTATAATTTCCTGGATCAGATTTTTTGCCCTTCTTAAATAATGGGAAAACGTGGGCTGTACGCCAATCCACTGGGACTCTGCCAGTTGCAAGAGAGTCACAAAAGATAAGATAAAGGGGTTTATCTATAACTGAACTTAATTCCCTTAGGACCCGAGGATGCATGCTATCCGGGCCAGGTGCCTTGTCTATTTTTAATTTATTTAGTCTTGCCTTCACTTCTTCCTGCGTTAAGTATTTAATATTACAGTTAGAAGATTGAGACTCTTCCGCCTCTGTAGTTTGCAACAGTGCTGTTTCTTTTGTGAAGACAGAAGCAAAGAAAGCATTTAATAACTCTGCCTTACCTTGGTCATCCACCATTGAGTTTCCATCCTGTATGTGTATATATATATATATATATATATATATATATATATATATTTTCCCCTGATTTTTGCACTCTAAACCTAAGTGCGTTTTATATTTCAGAGCGTCTTATATGAAGGGAAATACGGTACATTATAAGGCGTGGTGATCTGAGATTTAGATTTCCGCTTGCATTTTCCAATTTTAAAACTCAAATTGCCCTATCTACAGAGAGTCGATCTGATATTTTTCAGTGCCGACCAGTGTTGTGATCACTTACTGTAACTATCCTAAAGTGGTAGTCCAAAACTCCATTTATTTGAATGGTTGAGCTGCCATGGTGAATAATTCACCTGTAATTTATGTCTAGGGGATGAAATAAATATGAAATCATTTAATTCCTGGAACTTAAATTGCCAAAAGAAATTACAGAATAGTGCTGTAATAGCCCCATATTTAACTTCCATAGTAAAGCAATTAACTTGTTAAAATGTCACTTCTAATTTTACAGAGACCAATTTGGCTCATATGTCATCTGAATGTTCAGAAATATACAGTTTTATTGTTCTAAACCCACCTTGCATGAGATGCCCCATTGTGGGTCACTTTCTATTTTAGAGTCGCCCACGTACATGTAGGAGCAGCAGGACATCCTGTGCTCACACTGGCTACCCCAGGATTGGCTGCAATTGGGAAACAGCAGAGAAAATGACATCCGCGTTGTGCAAACTCTCTGCCAGTCAATGGTAAGATGATAGGGTGACAGCTAGTGAAGGAAAGACACAGATAGATGAAGAAATTAGCCCGGAGTTTAATTCATCGTTTCCAAAAGAGCAGTTAATGGATTATGACAAATGTCCTGCCGCTTTCTCTTAGTGCCGTGTTAAAACTGGAAATGAAAAGTCAATTTTCCCTAAATGGATTTTAAACGAGCCAGCAAGCGTCCCTGCTCTCATCTTTGATTTTATTTTTGTACTGTATATTTTTCCCGTTTTAGTCTCTAAGCCGAAGGACTACAGAAGTACCACTGTTTTATCTCATTTGTGGTTTATATTTTTTTATCCAGTTGTCGGATAGTTTAATGTTGCCTCAGTTTTCTCAGTTGAAGAAATCAAAAGAGAAATGTTTCTTGGTCTCTGAACACTTTTTCTGTTTTACATCAAATGGATGTTTAGTAAAAGTGAATGTAATGTGCGGAGATCGCTTGTTCCTTAGCATTTTCAGCATGAGTGATTTCACTTGTACTGGCGAGTTAGAAGCAGACCTATACTGATTCACCTAACATGATATTAAACAAATCAATGCTCAGAGTAAACAACAATGAAATACCAGGCATTTGAAGTATTCCCCTTGAACCATAGAGGAATCCAGTGCTGGCTATGTGATGTAGGAAGGGACATCTCACCAACAGAAACACAATAATGAAAATAGATGTTATGACCCTTTGTCATTTTAATAAAAATGTTTTGTGATAGTTCATGTCACGTTTAGCAGCTTTCCATGGGACACGAATCGGGGCCTATTTCCACTGTATTGCATATAATTTGAGTATGGTTGCGTACATGCATTTTTATTGTGAAAATGCCTGCGGTTTCATGCACATTTGGAATGCAAATTGTTGCATCTGATTTTAATCTCCAGAACACTACATTACACTGACTACACAGGAAACAGAAAGAGGCATGTTAGATGGGAAAATGGCTGCAAAAATTGGCATTGAAAATTTGCATGCAGGACCATTGACTTTCATTTATCGCGATTCACATGCGGGGCAGTGCGTGGTGCAGAAAAAATATATTTTCTGCATTGCAGTGCATTCTGAAAAACTCATTTAACGGAAATACTCGATTGAACTACATTGGTTTAACCTCCCTGCTAGTATGATTCTTTCTGGATTTTTTTTCTTCCCTGAGATCCAGGGCTGCATTCCTTCCTTCTGTCCTCTGGGTGAGGCTCTGTCTCTAGGGTAAGATTGCCGACTGTCATGTGACAGGAGACCATCTCACCAGAGAGATGGAGAGCCTTGGAGAACTGGGAGATGATGAGCTGCATGTGCCCAGATCCCTGGGGAGGTGAGATATGCTCACTGAAGATCCCTTCTGGCAAATACCTCAACCCAGGCTCAGAATTGCCGCCGAGCCTGGGTCAGGAAATGGGCCCTTAAAGAGACACTGAAGCGAAAAAAAAATTATGATATTATGATTTGTATGTGTAGTACAGCTAAGAAATAAAACATTAAGATCAGATACATCAGTCTAATTGTTTCCAGTACAGGAAGAGTTAAGAAACTCCAGTTGTTATCTCTATGCAAAAAAGCCATTAAGCTCTACGACTTTCAAAGTCGTGGAGAGGGCTGTTATCTGACTTTTATTATCTCAACTGTAAGTAAACAAATGTCTTTTTCTCTGCCAGAGGAGAGGTCATTAGTTCACAGACTGCTCTGAAAGAATCATTTTGAATGCTGAGTGTTGTGTAATCTGCACATATTATAGAATGATGCAATGTTAGAAAAACACTATATACCTGAAAATAAATATATGAGAATATTTTCTTTCCAGCTAATCTTCTAGTAATTATTCATCGTACACAACCAATTCACTATATCATATATTTTTTTCCGCTTCAGTGTCTCTTTAAGGAGAAATGTTGCCAACTATGGCACTTGCCAAAGTAAAACATCAACAAATAGCAGGCTTTAAAGCTTCTCAGCTCTATCAAAAATGTAACACTCCCATTACCTAAATAAAATCCATGCCTTTTTCTGTTGCTCGTTATAGGGGAGCTCCCATTGGCTTTCCTGTTCACCTTTGATTCAGTTAGATTTCCGAAACGAAATACAACCAAATTTGCTTGTACAAGCTGCATTGAAGACCCAGTATTATATTCCATCCTCTTTCTTTTCCAAGTTCTGGAGAAGTCAAGGTGGGAATTAGAACAGTCTACTGTAAGAAGGCTGTTCAGAGTGTAATTCGGATTGGTTGCTATGGGTTAATTGACAGCATTATGCTTTGCATGGTTGAACTGAATAAATCTATTGTGCCAGCCAGTGCCCTTGTTGAAAACTGAACATCTAGTTGTAATGCTTGAACAGGTAAATCCTAGGATTTTTTTGTGATCTGACGTTTTAAAGTATTGCATTTGTGCTATAGCAGTGTTACAATGCAGTTCTTTTAAATTTCCGTGTTGACAAGCTCCTAAACTCCTAAAGCTGACTTTGCTACACATTTTATTATAAATTAGTTTTTGAAAAACCTTGAAAGCTTCTGATGATTCACCACATCTTTATTTTCCTTTTCTTTGAAGGAGTAGAATATAGCGATGTCCTACCTGACTCCTTCCCTTCAGCACCAGCAGAATCTCTACCACATTTCCTCTTGGAACCAGAAGATGCCTACATAGTAAAGAACAAGCCTGTAGAGCTTATTTGTAAAGCCAACCCAGCCATACAGATCTACTTCAAGTGCAATGGAGAATGGGTCAATCAGAATGACCACATCACTAAGGAGAGGGTTGATGAGCTTACAGGTAAGGCTTTGCTCTCCCAGTGTAGAATGCTTACCATGACAAATGCTAGTGTATTTGAGTGTGGTGAACACTTTTTGCCACCAAGGAAACCAACAAAAATGCTACAATACAATATAAAAATTAAGAGGGAATTACAGAAATATCCCAGTTAAATCCGAGTCTAGACATACAATACAATTCAGTTTTACAGCACTCCAAGGAGCTATTATTTCTTACAAGGCTTAGAAAAATAGAATAGTACAAAGCAAATGACGAGCACGAGTCATAAAACAGAATGAAACAAACAGCAGAATATGTGCATTTGGATCAGAGGCTTTGCTTAGAAAATTTCACAGTTTTTGTACCCTTTTTCCTGGAATTATATGTATTCATATTAACCCTTCCTTTTTTCAACTTTTAATAAACACCAATGAAAGCTGTTTTGGAAATTGGCTGAGAGAGAAGGCTGTTCATGCTCTTTATAGGACTTCCAAGCTAAACTCATGTTTCTATAACACCCCCCCCCCCCCCCAAAATGTGAATAAAATATAGATAGCAGAAAGTGGACCGCCAGCAGGGGAATTCCCTTTTGCTGTGCATGCAAAATCAAATACGGAGATCAAATGGTAGATTGTCATTTCCTTAGCTGTTGGAAAGCCATTTGGATATTGTTTTAATACCAGTTCTTCTTGCATTGTCCCAGTAAATGAGGACACAAGAAAAGGTAGGTTGATGCTCAGGCTGAAGCTTGTCTCCTAACTTGATTAGAAAACTACAAATGTGCTATGGAAGCACACCATTTCTTTATTCAATTAACTTCTTCTCCTGAGTTTTTCTCTTACGAGATAATTTATCTTCTCTTTAAAATTAATTTTCAGCACTATGCGATGGAAAAAGTACCAAAAAGTTGGTGAAAAAATACTATCAAAATTATTTTGAGTGTTTTCTTGCTTGATTTTGGTTTAAAGAGGATCTGTAACGTCAAAAGATCCCCTGGGGGGTACTCACCTCGGGTGGGGGAAGCCTCCGGATCCTAATGAGGCTTCCCACGCCGTCCTCCGTCCCTCAGGGGTCTCGCTGCAGCCCTCCGTGGAAGATGACGTCAATATTTACCTTCCCGGCTCCTGCGCAGGCGCTCTGACGGCTGTCGGCTCCGAAGTAGGCGGAAATACCCGATCGCCGTCGGGTCTGCTCTACTGCGCAGGCGCAAGTTTCCGGCGCCTGCGCAGTAGAGCGGACCCGACTGAGATCGGGTATTTCTGTGTAGTTCGGAGCCGAAAGCAGCCACAGCGCCCCCGCTGGAGCCAGCAAAGGTAAATATTGAACTGACAGTCGGGTCTGTCGCCGGCTGTTCGGAGGGCTGCAGCGAGACCCCCGTGGGACAGAGGACGGCGTGGGAAGCCTCATTAGGATCCGGAGGCTTCCCCCACCCGAGGTGAGTACCTCCTAGGGGATGTTTTTTATGTTACAGAGTCTCTGAAAAAAGCATTTTGTTGACGAGGTGTAACAATATCACCTAGGAGAAAACTCAGGATAAGAAGTAAATTGCATATGGACCCTGAGCCCTTTTTCAATTCACATTTTCTCCTAGGTGAGATTTTCACACCAATTAAATTATTTATTTTTTATTTATTTATTGTATTTATAAAGCGCCAACATATTATGCAGCGCTGGACATTAGTTAAAGGTACAGACAATATTTAGGAGTGACATACAGCAATAAGACAATACAGCAATACAAGAAAAAACAGCTCACGCAGCACAGTATAAGAACAAGGTAATGCTTAGTCAGGCACTGGAATATGGGGATTAGGCTCACTCAAATGCATAGCATGGGTGTACAGTAATGGAGGTGCGTGATCAGGTATGACACACAAGGAAGAGGACCCTGCCAGAAGGCTTACAATCTAGAGGGAGAGTTAGGGGCACGAAAGGCAGGGGACCAGAGTTGAGCTGCGGGTTTAGAGCACCAGTGAGGGGTGGTAGGCCAGAGTGAAAATGTGAGTTTTGAGGGCTGTGTTGAAGGAGGAGGCTGCCCTAATGGGTGGAGGTAGGAAGTTCCATAGTGTTGGAGCAGCTCTTGAGAAGTCCTGGAGGCGTGCATCAGACTGGGTGATGCGGGAGGCGGTCAGGTAAAGTTCATTGGAGGAACAGAATGAGCGGCTAGGTGTATACCTCTAAGTAAGTTTGGAAATGTAGGTTTGCCAGGTTTTGTGGACAGATTTGTAGGTCAGACACAGTACCTTGAATCTGATTCTGGACTGGATAGGAAGCCAGTGGAGGAATTCACAGAGGGGAGCCACCGTGGTGGAGCGATGGGAGGAGTGGATAATTCTGGCTGCCGCATTCATGACGGCCTGCAGCAGGGCAATTCGGGTCATTGGAAGACCAGACAGAAGGGCATTGCAATTATCAAGGCGGGAAATTATGAGGACATGGATGAGGAGTTTGGTGGTGGCAGAGGTCTGGAAAGGGTTGATCTTATGGAGGTGGAAGTTGCAGGACTTAATGAGATTTCGGATGTGAGGCAAATGATAGTGTGGTTAAGTGACATGCATATCTGGGAGGTTCAGGGATGGCCGGGGTGGGAAGATCATAAATTACGTTTTGTCCAGGTTTAGTTTCAGGAACCTAGCAGACATCCAGGAGGAGATGGCTGATAGGCAGGACAAGACCTTGTCCATGGCAGTGGTGGATTGTTCAGTGGTGTGGAGGTAGATTTGGGTGTCATCTGCATACAGATGATACCTTGCCAATGGAGGATGTGTATAGGGAGAACAGTAGGGGGCCAAGGACCAAACCTTAGGGGACTCCCAAGAGGTGGTTGGGGGTGGATGAGGACTCATTGAAGGAGGTCATGAAGGAGCGGTTGGAGAGGTAGGATGAGAGCCAGGGCGAGGTCATGAATGCCCATAAACTAGAGGGACTAGAGGATTAGGGGATGGTCCACTGTGTCAAAAACTGCTGAAAGGTCAAGGAGAAGAAGAATGGAGTATTTGCCTTCAGCTTTAGCTAAGGCAAGGTCATTGACCATTTTATTGAGAGCTGTTTCAGTTGAGTGGGCAGGTCGATATCCAGATTGCAATGGGTCTAGCAGGGAGTTGGCATTGAGGTACTGGGTCAGGTGTTTGTGAACCAGACGCTCAAGGAGTTTTGAGGCAAAAGGGAGGAAGGAGATAGGGCGGTAGTTGGAGGGTAGTGAGGGGTCGAGGGAGGGTTTCTTGAGCAGGGGTAGTACAGTGGTCTGCTTGAAGTCTGTTTAACCTCTCCCTATCCACAGGCACCTTCCTCTCAGTGTTAAATGCCTTTTAAGCCACCAGCAATCACAAAAAAAATATTTTTCACCTGCTTTTTGGTACTTTTCAATTGCAGAGGGCTGAAAAGTAATTTAAAACAGAAGATGGAAAATTATCTTCTAGAAAACGTAGGAGAAAAAGTTAATTCAATAAAGGGCCATGGAATCATAATCCCTTGTTTTTGGGCATCACAGTGATCATGTGATTGGTTCCTAGTTGTGCTAGCCCCAAAGATCAGTGGCACGTGCCCCGAATCTATTCTGGGGTGCCCCGGATGTCCCCCAAGCAGAGACAGCTGTGGTGCCTCAATTGCGGGCATGCTGAGAGCTGTGGTACATCAATTGGGGGTGTGTTAGATGCTGTGGTGCTTCTATGTGGGCATACTGGATGCTGTTGTGCCATTCTGGGTGCTTTGATGCCTTTATGAGGGCATGTAGGGAGCTGTGGTTCTTCTATGGAGTCATGCTGGGAGTTGTGGAGCCTCAATTAATAGACAAGATAATTTGGCAGCAGGCCAGACTGCCCAGCAGAATGCAAGTACAGCCAGCACGGAATCCAGGTTATTCTGCCTAGTTATGTTTAAGTGACTCTGCCTATTTATGTGATATGCTATTTTTATTTTTTGCATTAATGGAGAGGGGGGCTTCATCCAAAATTTTGTTGTGCAAGCCTACTTAGATTGATGTTAAGTTTGTGTAAATTTGGCTCCACCCACGACCACACCCACATTCTGGTGTGTTTGCCACACACATTTTCCGTTCGGAGTGCCCAAAAGTGCCCCGGATCTCTTAGGATCCGAGCAACGCCCCTGGTAAGCAGCAAAGTTTCAGCTCTTCAAGAGTCAGCTCTAGTGGAGGTCTGCTAAAAATCTGAGCAAACCCTCAGTGTACCCTCTGGCTGTTAAGTGGTAAAGGCTTTGATGCTGTGGTGGCATAGCAATAGGGGAGGCAGAGGTTGGTACAACATTCAGGCCTTTGAACAAGAGGGGCCCACTAGGAGCTTGTATTAGCTCTTCATTGGTGCTATGCTCATCATACGATCATCACCTGTGTTTGGGTTTTAAATAATGGTAATCATAAACTGACAATGTGGCGGTTTTGGGCAGGATTTGGTGCTCTATATTTTTACGTGTAGAGTGCTTAAGGGGGCCTAATAAAAATAACTTTTTTCTGGCACTGGAGCCCAGAGCTACTTGGCTACTCCACTTCTTTGAACAAGTCTTAGTTGCCTCCACCAAATATGTAATTCCTATGGTGTATACAGTGGTGTATACCGTAATGCTACATGTTCAGGGTGAACTCCCAGTCAGGTGACCACTCTTTCCAGCCCTCTGCGTTTGCGGAGAAATATGCTCTGTTTCTTACTTTATTAGTTCTAACTGTTAAGAAGTCATTGAAGGCCATAATATAGATTTTAGTATACCATGGCGGAATGAGCTGGAATATATTTTTAGGCTTCATCTCTCCACCTTCTGCTCGCTAATAACTTTTGCTACATTTAAATAATAAGCTCATAGCGCCAGCGTAAACTCAGGCTGTGATTGTGATGGGTAATCAACTATAATGTATTCACTGTAATAACTTTTGAATGAAGAATTTCCCAGCAGTGTTAAACTTTGCAGAGGTGATGCTGAGCAGTCAGTCTTGCCTGCTGATGGCTGCCTCTAAAATCAAGATAAAATGATTCGTTTTGCATTTCTCAGGGAACGTATATTTGCTATAGAGCAGATGTTGTTTTGTATTTGCTTTATGCTGGTCAATACATCACTGTGTAATTTGCTGTCATTGGATGCCTTCACACAGACATAATAGTGAAGGGTTTTGCACTTTTTTAAGGTTGATTGTGGAAAGAGGAACTGTAGTGAAAATAATGTAATGAATGAAATTGCTTGTTTAGAATGAAGTGTTTGCCCATTGTAAAATCTCTCCTTGCCCAGATTTACATTCTGAAATTTATCACAGGTGGCGACATTACTGCTGGCAGGCGATCTCTACCGAATGTTCTTTACTGGGAGTTTCAAAGTCAGAACAAAATATTCCTGGAGAGAATTCCGCATAGCTAATTAGCCTAGGCTAAACATTTTTTGGAGGACCAGGTCAATATAGATTTTGGAAGTGTTTCTGATGCTGAAATAAGGAAAAATCACTGTAAAAATGGGAATCCTGGATAATTTACTGCATTCTACTATACGTTGTGCCTCTTTAAGTAGCAATCTATATTTTAACAATATGTTTCTCTCTTCCAGGTCTGGTGGTGCGAGAGGTCCAGATCGAAGTGTCCAGGCAGCAGGTGGAAGAACTGTTTGGTCTGGAGGATTATTGGTGTCAGTGTGTTGCGTGGAGTTCAGCGGGAACCACCAAAAGTCGGCGATCTTATGTCAGAATAGCCTGTAAGTAATGATCTCCATTTTGTAACGTTTTGGGAATTGTGTTAATGGGAATATTAGTCTTCAAGTTTTCACTCTTACCAACTGTGTTGACAACATTACCATCTTGTGGTTATACTTACAAAGTGCAGCTCTGTAACTGACCAAAAGTGACGCCAAGCCTGCTGGTCAAACTCGCTGAGTGTTCATCTCAAAGTTCTGAATTTTTAGCTATAAAAAGGCTTCTTCTTTATAGGGAAACTTAAAGAGGAGCTGTCAGCAATATTATCTCGGAAAAAAACAACACATCTATAAGTAAATACTTGCTCTACTTACATAACATATGTATTGCACTGTCCATGTTTTGATTTTAGTGATTTTTCTATAGTAAAAAAAGATAAAATCCTTTTTTGGATTCTCCTGATGTCATTTCCTCCTTACTCTCCTCTTGCCTGATTGTGTATGCTAGGCCCAACCTCCTCCTCTTCAGGCACTCCCACCCAGCTCTGCAATAGAAAGTGCATTGTCTAAGCATGAGAAATATTGGCCAATCAGAGAGGAACAGAGGTGTGGGAGTGGAAAACGGGAGGGAAACCGACTTCAGCCAATCAGGCTGCATTAGTTAAGTCTGAGGGGAAAGTAAAGAAGCAAAAAAAGACAGGCCAGCATGCCCTGCAACTTCTTTTATGTGGCAATGTACCAAATAACAGTCAGGTAAACTGGGGAATGATCCTTTATCAACAAGAAATCTAATAGTGATTTTTAACTTTTGGATTGCCTGGTTAGCATTCTTATTACTTGTTTACCAGATAAAAATAAAGAATTGATTTTTGATTTTATGCCCGACAGTTAGGCCCCATTTACACTTAATCAGTTGCTCTCAGTTATACCTGAAAGGACAACTGATTTTCAAAGTAATGCCCATGTTTTCCAATGGCTCAGGTCACACTATACGCATTTTAACTGTAAGATTTTTCATAATGCACTGCTATGGAGAAGAAATAAAAAAAGCGTACCAACTGATTAAGTGTAAATGGGACTGATTAAGTGTAAATGGGGGCCTTATATTTTAAACAAACTATAGAAGTAACTGTTGTAATTATGTGTTAACATAAGGCTTTTTTATGTCTTGTTCACAGTTTTGAGAAAAAACTTTGACCAGGAGCCGCTGGGTAAAGAAGTACCACTAGAGCAGGAAGTATTACTTCAGTGTCGGCCACCTGAGGGCATTCCACCTGCAGAGGCAAGTCATATATACTGTGTTAGCTTTCATCTAATGACTGATTATTTTTATGCGTACCTATGAAATAGCCGCCAGAAGACTTGGACATAGGATACAGCCAATATACGGCTTAACCTGCTCCTGCACAAGTCCCGGCAGCGTTAATTACTATTCTCCCTCCAGGTCGACGTGGATGGTGGGGAATGATGTAATTCAGCTTCCAGCTATTGCTGGTGGCCGAATTAGGCCTCTTGAACACTACTACTGATTCCGATTCAGATTCCGCTTTTTAAGCAGTTTTTACATCCGATTCAGATTCCGATTTGCAGTGTGCAGGGAGCAAACTGCAAATCAGAATCTGAATCGGATGTAAAAACTGATTAAAAAGCGGAATCGGAATCACTTGCAGTGTGCAAGAGGCCTTACAGTGTTTTAAAAGTTACCTAAACTCCGTCTTCTGACGGCGCTGATGTTGCTCACTGTTTGCCGCAATAGCCGTTATTCCTATTACTGTCTACAGTGGTGTTGGCTGCACCCAAATCTTCTGCGCTGTTTTAACATTTGACATTCACATATTTCATCAGATTGTATTGAGTGTATTAAAGTGGGAGGAAACTGCATATAAACTGAAAAATTTAAAGTGTCATGACGGCGGCCGGCGTGATAGCACGGCGCATGCGCGGTTTAATCACACATGCGCCGTGCTGTCACGCTGGCCGTCGTCATGCCGCACGGCGGCCGGCGTGTGACGTCATTCGTGACGTATACGGAAGGAGAAGGCCCGACACTCGCCAGTGTCGCCCGGGGGACCGGCCTGTCCGCGCTATGCGGACAGCCGCCGGGAGAAGAGCCAGGAGGCCGGCGTGGGACGTCCCGACCAGAGATGGGATGGAGAAAGCCCCGGGTAAGTTCAAATTTTATTTTTACTCTGAGCTCGGAGTCACTTTAAATCAAATCATTCAATAAGAAAATACTTATTAACTTTCCTATCCTGTTTTTTAGTGTTCACTGTCAGATTTAAGAGAAATTTGATATGAAAAAAAAAGGAATATTTCTGATATTCCATATTTACTGTTTCTCTGTGATGCCAAAAGTGACATCACTTCTGCCCTTTTCTTTTTAAACTCACCTCAGTATTACTTTACCGCTTATATTACAGACGACTGTACCCTGCCCACAGCAAACATCACTTAGATAACAGGAGATGGGGGGGGTTCAATTACCTCCCTGTTCATAATGTCCTTATCTTATCTGAAATGGGAAGGTTCTGCTATTTGCAGTTTGAGATAAGCTTGTTACTGTAGCTAATAAAAAAAACGAATAGACTTTCCACAATTCTGTTGGCACTGCACAGTTCAGCAAAAGCACTCTGACCAGATAAAAAACAGAGTAAAAAAAATGAGGGGACATATAGGGACCTATTTTAGGGAAAAGAGAGCAGTTTACACACACTCTCTCACACACACGCACTGACTCTTATTGGATGTCCCTTTAACCTCCTTAGCGATAACCCCGTGTGTGACACGGGGTAAGCCGCCGGAGGGTGCCGCTCAGGCCCTGCTGGGTCGATTTAGATAATTTTTTTTTGGTGGACGCAGCTAGCACTTTGCTAGCTGCGCCAGCACACCGATCGCCGCTATCCGTTGCGGCGCGCGGCCCCCCACACCCCGTGCGCTGCCTGGCCAATTAGTGCCAGGCAGCGCCGAGGGGTGGATCGGGACTCCCAATGACGTCACAACGGGGGAAGCCCTCAAGGAAATCCCGTTCTTTGAACGGGATTTCCTGATCGAAGTGGGTGGGGGGATGCTGCTGAGCAGCGGCTATCATGTAGCAAGCCCTGGGCTCGCTACATGATTTAAAAAAAAAAAAAAAAAAAAAAAAAAAATCTGCTGCGCTGCCTCCTGGCGGAATTTTTCATACCGCCAGGAGGGTTAAGTTTGAGATTCCAAAAGGGACATGCTCACGATATTATTATAACTAATCCAAAAAAAGTATTGCTGCATGGAATAGTTCTTTTCATTTAATTGCAATCAGTTTCAGCATTAAAATTAATAATTTTAACATTCGGGTCACATGATTTCAGGCTATGTAGAGGGGCTTTCACACAGTAAAGTAGAAATGTGTGCGTGCGTGCGTGCGTGTTTTCAACAATAAAGTGTACATTCCAGTTCTTTCTTGATTATATGAAAGTGCTGTATCAGAAGGCAGATTTGCTTATGAAATTATTATTATTAATCTTCCAACACAGCATGATTTAAGCAGGTACTGTACTGCAATTTGTGCTTTTGCTGAGCCTCTTCTTAGCTTGAAAGGTACTATAATGGGAGGGTCAATGAGATGATGATGCTATGTTGATGCATTTTATGCTTGATTTTATGCTGATATCGTAAGATATGTAAATATATCCAGTTTTAAATGGGCCAATCAAATGCAGCTGCATTAGTTTGATTAAAATAAACACAAAATTTACATCAACGTAATTATTGCCATATCATTGTCCATCCCTGTTACTTTATTTTATTCTATGATATAGTGTATAATTGTCATGGAATTGGCTTAAAGGAACTCTGTTGTGAAAATATTAAAAATTTTAAATACATGATGTAAACTTATACAAATAAGAAGTATGTTTCTTCCAGAGTAAAATGAGACATAAATTACTTTTCTCCTATGTTGCTGTCACTTACAGTAAGTAGTAGAAATCTGAAATTACCGACAGATTGTGGACTAGCCCATCTTCTCTTTGGGGTTTCTCAGCGTTTTCTTTATTTTTAAAGGGGTTCTTTCGCGAAAAAAGTAGGCAGTTAAAAAATGTGACAGATGACAGGTTTTGGGCCAGTCCATCTTTTTAAGGGGGATTCTCAGGGCTTTCTTTGTTTTCAACAGCAATACCTGAACAACAGTTGCAAAATCTAACTGACATAATAGTGTGCAAGTGATTAGGGAGGCCGGCTGGTATCTTGCTATTTTGCCAGTTAAACTGCTGTTGAGGAAATGCTGTTGAAAACAAAGAAAGCCCTGAGAATCCCCCTTAAAAAGATGGACTGGCCCAAAACCTGTCATCTGTCACATTTTTTAACTGCCTACTTTTTTCGCGAAAGAACCCCTTTAAAAGCACTTAGTGAATGGCAGTTGCTCCGTCCAACTGCCAAAAAAGTGTACGGTGAGCAGGGAGGCTGGCCAGCAGCAGTGTATAAATCTTGGACTAACCCAAAACCTGTCGGTAATGTCAGATTTCTACTACCTACTATAAGTGACAGCAACATAGGAGAAAAGTAATGTATGGCTCATTTTACTGTGGATGAAATGTACTTCTTATTTGCATGTGTTTTAAATGTTAAGATTTTTGCGACAGTTCCTCTTTAAGTTTTATTCAAAGATTCTGGGTTGCTTCCAGTCTTTGATCGTCCAACAAATAATCTGCCTAGCTGTGTGAACTAATGCCTGTTAATTCTACTGATATTCCTTGAAAAAAGAAAAAAAGTGATTTTGCTTACATTTAAAAATGGCTGGCTACCGTAGATAAAAATATAATATAGCTGTCATATTAGAGTAAGCGGTCCAGAAATCATTGCAGCAGCTTTAGCATCCAGCAGCTACCACCTGCAAAGCTTTGATGGATAAATATCTAAAAAGAGGAAGAAAGTCAATGAGCCTCATACACATAGACACATTACTGTAGAAATGCACCGATGTAAAGTCAACACACTTTATTATTTCTTAGTGGCATTATTTGTATGCTTTGTGCAATAAGTTATTCTGGAGCTGTTTAGGTTTACTTATTGGCTAAATTGCTATCACTGTAGTTGTGCACCTTAACCACTTAAGCCCAACTGGACGAGATTTCTCGTCCAGTTGGGCTGCGCGCACTCCCGCGGGTCGCGCGTGCGCCCGCGGGCCCCCCCGTGCGCGCCCCCGCTGCTGGCCGCTAGCCCACCGATCAGTGAAAGGGATTATAAATCCCTTTTGCTGATCGGACCCCCCCGGAGAAAAGCCGACAGCGTCTCTTCAGACGCTGCGGCTTTTCTGAGCTCTGGTCTCCTTTCTTCTGCCTGGGAGCGAGATCGATCGCTCCCAGGACTTTTTGATTCTGGCCATCTTGTGGCCAAATAGCAAATTACACCCCAAAAAAAAAAAGTTTTAAGAATAAACCTATAAAGATATTAAAAAACACCCTGTTTACCTCCCACACCAAAAAATACCCACATACCAGTTTAAATTAAAAAAAAAAAAAAATTACAATAATAATAATAAAAAAAAAACAACATAAATAGTTACCTAAGGATCTGAACTTTTTAAATATTCATGTCAAAGGAGTATATCAATATGATTTAATAAATTATGGGCTTCTAAACAGTGATGGACGCAAAACGGAAAAAATGCACCTTTATTTCCAAATAAAATATTGTCGCCATACATTGTGATAGCGACATAATTTTAACGGTGAAATACCCGGGGCATATGGGCAAATACAATACGTGAGTTTTAATTATGGAGGCATGTATTATTTTAAAACTATAATGGCTGAAAACTGAGAAATAATGAATTTTTTCCATTTTTTTCTTATTCTTCCTGTTAAAATGCATTTACAGTAAAGTGGCTCTTAGCAAAATATAGCACCCACAGAAAGCCTAATTGGTGGCGGAAAAAACAAGATATAGATCAATTAATTGTGATGAGTAGTGATAAAGTTATTGGCAAATGAATGGGGGGTGAAAGTTGCTTGGATGTAAAAAAAATTTCAACCCTTCGAGCTTAAGTGGTTAAAGGGGATTGTAACATTCAAAAGAAAAAAATGGCTAAAAATATCTAGTGCCCTACATATAAATGTAAACTCCTATTTTCAAAAATAGGTCCCTATATGTCTCTTTTTTTTTTTTTTTTTTTTTCCTTTACCTGGTCTGTGTATCTTAGCTGAATTGTGCTGAATTGTGCCGAACTGTGCGATGTCAACAGGATTGTGGGAAGTATTTTTTTTAAGCTACAGTAGCAAGCTTATCTAAAAATGCAAATGACAGAAACTTCCCATTTCAGATAAGAAAAATACACTTAAGGTGCGTACACACGCCTGATCTCTTTAAACGATGGGTCGTTAGACCCGCCCACGGGGCGGCCGTTCTAACGACAGTTTTCCCATGTGTACAGTCTGTCGGCAGGCTGATGAGGCTGGTTTTGACTGATCCGTTCAATGGATTGGTGTAAACCAACCTTATCAGCCTGCTGACCGGGTGTACACATTGGGAAACTGTCGTCAGAACTGACGACCCATCATTTGAAGAGATCAGGCGTGTGTACGTGCCTTAAAGAGACACTGAAGCGAAAAAAAATATATGATATAATGAATTGGTTGTGTACTATGAATAATTACTAGAAGATTAGCAGCAAAGAAAATATTCTTATATTTTTATTTTCAGGCATATAGTGTTTTTTCTAACATTGCATCATTCTCTAATATGTGCAGATTACACAACACTCAGCATTCAAAATGATTCTTTCAGAGCAGTCTGTGAACTAATGACCTCTCCTCTGGCAGAGGAAAAGTAAACAGTTAACTAACAGTTGAGATAATAAAAGTCAGAAAACAGCCCTCTCCATGACTTTGAAAGTCGTAGAGCTTAATGGCTTTTTTGTATAGAGATAACTGGAGTTTCTTAAATCTTCCTGTACTGGAAACAATTAGACTGATGTATCTGATCTTAACGTTTTATTTCTTAGCTGTACTACACATACAAATCATAATATCATCATTTTTTTTTCGCTTCAGTGTCTCTTTAAGACATGAAGGTCATTGAATCTCCTCCCCCTTTGAAGAAGTTCAAGTCTGTTATCTGGGTAATGTTTGGTGTGGTAGGGCAGTAAGCTGTAAAATAAGCTGTAAATTAACACTGAGCTAGTTTAAAAAGGAGGGGGGCAGAAGTTCTCACTTTTGGAATCACAGAGGAACAGTAACAATGGGAAGAAAAGCTGAAATTGTATTCTTTTTTTTATTTTTTATTGTTTTTTTTATATCCTATCTCTCTTAAATCTGGCAGTACCAAATCTGACAGTACAAAACACTAAAAACAACTGGATAGGTAAGCTAAATAAATATATTGTATTTTTTTTCCATTCAATATGGAGTTTCATCCTACTTTAAGGAAGCCCTGGAGATTAACTTGACCACATGGGGACCGGCCACTTAACCCCCTTTGGGGACTAGAGCAGCTTGCCTGGTTTAAGTGTCCCCAGTTTAGATAGCCAGGCAGCAGTATCCCTAGTATAGATAGCTAGTAATGGGTGTCCCCCGTATAGGTAGGTGTCCCTTGTGCAGGCAGCAGCAATTACTCACCTCCCTGGGTCCTGCGATGAGCAGCTCTCCCCGCCTCTTCTCTCCCCGACATGCAGCCCCTCACTGCTGCTAAGTTACGGGTCCCGGCTTGATGACCTCATCAAGCTGGGACCTGGAACTTTGCAACAGAGTGAGGATGGATGCCGGGCAGAGTGGAGGGGGTGGGGTGGGGGGGCAGGATCACCGGTGGAACGTCAGGAAGGTGAGTAGATCCTCTTTTTCCTCTTCAGCCGCTGCGCTTCAGTGATCTCTACAATCGGCGGCAATCGTAGTGATCACCTGATCAGGAGCCAATCGCCATGGCTCCTGATCAGTGAGCGGAGATGTCAGCTGTCATATGACAGCTGATTCTCCCCCACTGGGTGAGTGGGATCGCGTCGGGAGCAGGGGAACTTCAATGATGTTAGTTATGTCCTATCACACACAGACCACCACACAGAGGACGTAACTCTAACATCCTTGGTCCCAAAGAGGTTAAACAACAGAAATTAATTTATTGCAAGTTATATGTACCATAGAAGTGGGAGGGGAGCCACACTCTGCGATGGGGGACATTGGAGCACCGAGGTAAGCCTCAATAGGGTCCTAAGGCTTTCCTCTCTTCAGGTAAGTATCTTATTTTAATCTCGAACTCAGGGTTTGGGATCAATTTAAAAGATCATTAAACTAAGAACACTACTGTAACTACTTTTTATTAGACATGTATAAGGCCTTACTATAACATAAGTGGTTACAAAGTGATCTAGTGGAGAGATGCTCGTGAGTGCAAAATACCTAATTTCCTTTTCTGTATGTTTTCAGTCTGCAGCCATTGATGCCTTTCCGTGGGTGATGGTCCTTTCCATACATGGCAAATGATCCAAAACATGATTACTTGTAGCCATAACAGCAATAAGCACACATACAAATCTCCCTTTGCGGAGTCTATGCAGTTCATGTGCTGACACGCAGATCTGTTCAGGCGCTCAGTCAGTTTACCCACCTTACAAGGGATCTTTTTTTGTTTCTGACCCTGCTTGTGAAGTACCAATCAGATCTCCCACTGTATTCCCCCATAGCAAGAGGACTCCTGCTGCTCAACTCTGTCGACACTGTCAGTGCTACTAACACTGGTGACCAACTGCATCCAAGTCTGTAGTTTTAGATATACTGTATGTTAATTGTGTCCACTACCCAAGCTAACATTATTTTTGAAGGGAGTAATCCTTTCACTATCCTGCAGCAGCCATTGGCCAGTTACACACTGTGTTCTTCAGTGGGAATGTAATTAACATTGCAAGCCAAGCTTTGGAGTAGTCTGATAAATTTCAAACCCAGTCTGTAGCCTTTTACACTGAATTAGAGAAGCCATTACCTTCTTATTTTAAGGGTTATTGCACACGATATCTGCATATTTGTCTTGTGCCTTGAAAGCTGCGCTTAATGCAAAATTAATGTGGATTGCTTTGTGACATGTTTAACCTTTTCAATCATTTGCAATAATCCCCAGGCTTTTGCAGTTCAAAGATGAGTAATTGTTGTTGATATTTAAGCCAGTGCTATATTCTCTTTTTAATTATGTGTCATTTGGATGTATATCTCTTCTCATCCCTGTCCTATCCCCTCCTTCACGCATTAGGTGGAATGGTTAAAAAACGAAGACATAATTGACCCCACACAAGACACCAATTACCTCATAACAATTGACCACAATCTCATAATTAAGCAAGCGCGTCTCTCGGACACAGCCAACTACACCTGCGTTGCTAAGAATATTGTTGCTAAGCGCAGAAGTACCACGGCAACTGTCATAGTTTATGGTGAGTCTTTATTTTCATGTGATTGCCAAGCCTAGGAAAAGCACCACAGCTTTCTTCCAATGTTTGCTTATATACAGTTGTCTTGACTCTCTTGAGTTAGAAAACTGCAGCTTTTAATTGATTTCCTAGCTATTCATATACACTTAACAAGTAATAATTTGATGAAGCTTGCATTCATGACACCCAATTTGCAAAGCATTCCAGGTTTTCTTTTATGAAAGTCCAGCACTGTTCAGTACAGCAATGTTAATTTGTCATGCATCTAGTTTTCTCTGCTAGGAATTTCCATTGGAGATAATACAGTAGCAGTAGGTTAATAAAATCTAACATGTCTCAGTTTCAGCATCCTCAGCTGAATTTTCACCATAGGCTGACAGTAGATTTTAGGCTATTTAACACAAACATAACAAAGAAAGAAAGAAACACATTTACTTATGTGAAAAAGTTATGAGGATTACGTATTAGATGCAAAATGCAGTTCAGTAAAAGTCTAAACAAGCACCTATGTTGAGGCCTCAGCCAATCGTTAGGCGTGTGTATATCTGTAGCCGACCTCCAACCCAAGAGCGATCCACCTGGTGGATCAACACATCCTTGCAGTGTCCGTTCGCATTGTCTGTTCCAGTCCCCCACATGCCACATGACCCCCCGCATTGCAACAGAACCCGCTGTCAGCGTGTACAGGCCAGACAGCAATGTCAGCTTAGGGGATTGGGTCCCGATTCCCAATGGGTGACGTGTGTATGCACCTTTAGAGCCTTTTAGTTTGTTTGTCCGAGATAAGTAGATGGCCCAAACAGAGCTAGTTGCTTTGATTTAGATGTATGGAGACAATGCAAGTGATTCTGAATGAAATGTGCTCAGTGCATTAAGAGAGAGAGTTCCTATTCTCTTCTTGATCTGCAACCAGATCAACGATCAGGTAGATACCTTTCTGATCTAATCAGAGGGGGATCTATTGCCTGCCCACATACTTCATGCTGAAAGCTTTGGAAATCTGTCTGTAATCTATTGGAAATCAAACTAGCGTTACACTCCCATATAATGTGTCTGGACTCCCATGTAATGTCTGGTTTCCCATGTAATGTGTCTTGACTGCCATGTAATGTCTGGCCTCCCATGTAATGTGTCTGGCCTCCCAATGTAATGTGTTTGGCCTCCCATGTAATGTGTCTGGCCTCCCATGTAATGTGTCTGGCCTCCCATGTAATGTGTCTGGCCTCCTGTGTAATGTGTCTGGCCTCCCGTGTAATGTGTCTGGCCTCCCATGTAATGTCTGGCTTCCCATGTAATGTGTCTGGCCTACCATGTAATGTCTGGCCTCCCATGTAATTTGTCTGGCCTCCCGTGTAATGTGTCTGGCCTCCCGTGTAATGTGTCTGTCCTCCCACGTAATGTGTCTGTCCTCCCACGTAATGTGTCTGGCCTCCCATGTAATGTGTCTGGCCTCCCATGTAATGTGTCTGGCCTCCCATGTAATGTCTGGCCTACCGTGTAATGTCTGGCCTACCATGTAATGTCTGGCTTCCCATGTAATGTCTTGCTTCCCATGTAATGTGTCTGGCCTCCCATGTAATGTCTGACCTCCCATGTAATGTGTCTGGCCTCCCATGTAATGTGTCTGGCCTCCCATGTAATTTACCAAACACACAGGAGAAACTCACTTCCCAAACAGTTCTCTGCTGCTTATATAGAGCCTGCAGGCTGCTTGTAAGCCAATCAAGAAGTGCAAATACACATGACACCTAGTCTGCAGTGATTGATTCAAACAGAAGCTGAGCTACTCAGCTAGTCATAGGAGAGGGTTTCAGTTGCATATAGACAATGGCTATATGGCCAGCAGGGGGCACCAGCGTGCAGGATATACCCTCTCATCTGCCCCCCTCCTAACTAAACTGCATGGGAATCTACATTAAAATTTAAAAACAATAATGGTGCACAAGCCAGCCTGGGGCCCCAGGAACTCTCACTACCCGGGGCCCCAGAACCAGCATGCAACACCATATGTGAGCGCAGCCAAGCCCTGGATCTGCCACACCCAGGAGCTTGTCCCCAACTGCTCTGAAACTTACCAAACACACAGGAGAAACTAACTTCCCAAACAGTTCTCTGCTGCTTATATAGAGCCTGCAGGCTGCTTGTAAGCCAATCAAGAAGTGCACATACACATGACACCTAGTCTGCAGTGATTGATTCAAACAGAAGCTGAGCTACTCAGCTAGTCATAGGAGAGGGTTTCAGTTGCATATAGACAATGGCTATATGGCCAGCAGGGGGCACCAGCGTGCAGGATATACCCTCTCATCTGCCCCCCTCCTAACTAAACTGCATGGGAATCTACATTAAAATTTAAAAACAATAATGGTGCACAAGCCAGCCTGGGGCCCCAGGAACTCTCACTACCCGGGGCCCCAGAACCAGCATGCAACACCATATGTGAGCGCAGCCAAGCCCTGGATCTGCCACACCCAGGAGCTTGTCCCCAACTGCTCTTAAACTTACCAAACACACAGGAGAAACTCACTTCCCAAACAGTTCTCTGCTGCTTATATAGAGCCTGCAGGCTGCTTGTAAGCCAATCAAGAAGTGCACATACACATGACACCTAGTCTGCAGTGATTGATTCAAACAGAAGCTGAGCTACTCAGCTAGTCATAGGAGATATGGCCTCCCATGTAATGTCTGGCTTCCCATGTAATGTGTCTGGCTTCCCATGTAATGTGTCTGGCCTCCCATGTAATGTCTGGCCTCCCATGTAATGTGTCTGTCCTCCCATGTAATGTTCTTCAGTGAAATGGTTAAGCGCTCTTCTCTGCCTGTTCCTTCTTAAACACAGCAAATATGTCATATAATGAAAAAGCCCCCCCTTCGGGGAAAGACTCACCAGACTTCTAGGCCTCCAAGGCCAATGCTCGCATTCAGGGTATTGGCCACCCCGCAGCCTCTCTGGCAGTCCTCTCTCGGCTATTCCCAGTCTGTGTAATCAAAAAAACGAATTCCACATCGCGTAAAAGTGTACCAGTTTATTTAAAAAATGGTTAAAAACAGATCAGTGGTGTATAACCACTCATTGGGTCAAAAAACTTCATCATGAGAACTTCATCATGAAAACTTCATCATGTAAACTTCATGTAATCTGTTTGGCCTCCCATGTAATGTGTCTGGCGGCCTCCCATGTAATGTGTCTGGCAGCCTCCCATGTAATGTGTCTGGCGGCCTCCCATGTAATGTGTCTGGCGGCCTCCCATGTAATCTGTTTGGCCTCCCATGTAATGTGTCTGGCGGCCTCCCATGTAATGTGTCTGGCGGCCTCCCATGTAATGTGTCTGGCGGCCTCCCATGTAATGTGTCTGGCGGCCTCCCATGTAATGTGTCTGCCAGCCTCCCATGTAATGTGTCTGCCAGCCTCCCATGTAATGTGTCTGGCGGCCTCCCATGAAATGTGTCTGGCCTCTCATGTAGTGTGTCAATCAGGTGGCCATGTTTTGGCATCAATCTCTGTTAGATTCCATTACTATGATCAAATGGATGCCAAAATTTTAACAATGTATGGACTCCCTTAGACTTATAATTTCACATTAAGTTGGTCCACCATCCGTGTCTTTGGAAATGTCTGTAAATGTCTAGTACAGAAATATTTTCTGCCTGTAATCTCCAGCTAGTCCCTGTCACATACAAAACCCTGCAGTCACTTTCATTCTGTATTGCAATTACCATAAGCAAGCTGCCACAGCTGGTATATTTCTCCAAAATAAACCTTCCTGTATATGTGGCTAAAATATGAAAAACTGACAGAGGTGACTCTAATTCCTGCACAATATTCAGACTTTGGAGGCGCGTTAGAATCTTAACTTGCCTAAAAATAATCTTTTTCTGGGACATTTTTTTTGTCCAGCCACCTCACTTAACCTTCATTAACTATGCAGTATATTCATTTGCAGAAAAAGAACATGTAGATTTTCTAGTTCCATTCAAACAATCAGTGGTAAGGTATGACGAGCAACTAGAGTTAAATATTATTGTATTTCCAAGTAGATGGAGCCACCTGATTTTTCCTCATAAATGGCTAAGATGCTGAAATTCAAAATCAGGGCACTTTTAACCTGAACCCCCATATGCACAAATGTGCCATTATTTTCAGCAGTGCCTACATTAATTTAAATTACATAAGCAAGGGTCTTATTTTCATATCATTTTATAACACAAGTGGCCGTTTTTGAGAAAATTACAGAGTAAGGCCCCATTCACAATGGGTAATGTGCACTTAGTAACGTGGATTACTGCACTGCAATGCACCACCTATGCGACGTTCACAGTGCGGCAGTAGGGTTGCGGTTTACAGGTTGCAGTATGGTAATGCACTGCATGCAGTTTGTCACCACTAAATGCACACGTTAACAGGTACAGTGAAGCATACTTTTAACGTGCAAAATGCATGCATACTGAAAAATGCAGAAGAGCATGTGTAGTGGAAACAAGCCCTACTAGGGAAATGGGAAATAACAGCTTAAAATAAGAATCCAAATAACTGAAAATAGGTCATCAGTTTACTGTAGTCAATTCAGTTAAAAGATACTTTCTAATTACTTTGCTAAGGGCACCACTCATATGGTCCTTGTTTTTCTTTAGAGGCTGCCCTCCTCCATCCTTTTATATTTGCATAGAAACATTAAAGAAACCATCCAGTAATGAATGGCAGGCATCAAAGAGTTTGCTTTTAATAAAAAAGATTGTATCAATTTGCATTTTCCTTCCAATTACTTCATTGTCCTGCTCATTGATTGCCCCCTGTTGATTAGCAATGACACTTGATGGTTCATTTAGAACAGAAACCTCCATAAGAAGTGATAGATCTGAGGCAAATTTTGGCACTCATAGAGGCAAGTAATCTCAGTACACTGACTGATTAGGGTTAATGTTTTCTGCACAACAAAGCTTGCAATTCAAGTAGCAGATGTCTGGGAAATAAAACTAAGTACCGCTTAGCAACTCTCAATATACTAAATTAATTACATCTGCTTATAATAACCATAGCACCTGTTAATGGGGTTTGTGTGCCAATTCCACCCAGCCGACGGTGGGTGGCATAGAATCTTCCAAGCTGGACAGTGGCATACCAGATGGTAATAAATATTTTCAAGTCATTAGTTAAGACAATTGTTATTTTTCTCTGCTGATTTTTCTTCTCTGTGTGCTATTAGCATTGATAAGTTTCAGAAGTCATTAGTCTACACCATGTTTGTTTGTTTTTTCTTTTTTTTACCTTATGAGATGGAGATATAAAATGGTTACCTTATTAAGGTTACATCTGTGTTGTTTTTCTCCTGTATTAGTGAATGGTGGATGGTCATCTTGGTCAGAATGGTCACCATGCAACAATCCGTGTGGTCGGGGTATCCAAAAGAGGACAAGAATGTGTACTAATCCAACCCCACTGAACGGAGGCACTTTTTGTGATGGACAGCCGTTTCAGAAGCTTACTTGCACAACCATG